>NC_081424.1:21945192-22134586 GCF_949786415.1 Peromyscus eremicus | reverse complement strand
CACACACAGAGAGATGCTCCCTCTTGCTTTTTTTTTTTTTTTTTTTTTTTTGAGATGGGGTCTCACTAAGCACCTGTGGATGTCCCGGAATTCACTATGTAGACCAGGCTGGCCTTAAACTCACAGAGCTCTGCCTGCCTTTGCCTCCTGGGTGCTACAGTTTAAAGTCATGTGCCACGATGTCCAGCAACACAACACATGTTTTAAGACAGGACCTTGCTATGTAGGCCAGTACTGTGGTTTGAATATAAAATGTCCCCCATATTGGAACACTTGGTGTCCAGGTGATGCCAGTGTTTGGGAAGGTTACAGACCCTTTAAGGGGTGAAGCCCTGTTGGAGGGAGCATGTCACTGGGGGTGGAATTTGGAGTTTCATAGCCTGGTCCCAAATCTTGTTCTATCTCTGCTTTCTGTACGGATGAAATGTGATCATCAAGATCCCTGCTCCTGTTACCATACCTTCTCTCCCTGTTGTAATACCTTTCCTACCCCAGTGGACACACACACACTCTCTCTCTCTGGGACTGTAAGCCAAAATAAACCTTTTCTCTCCTAAGTAGCTTTTTGTCAGGGTATTTTATCACAATAATGGAAAGGAAGCAAACCCAACTAGGCTGGCCTCCAATTCGTGATCTTCCTGCCTCAGCTTTCTAAGTGTTAGCTTTATATGCCTGGCTTAGCTTGAGTTTTGTTGACTGCAGCTGTGGCTGAAGGTTTTTCTCATATATTCATTATTAACCTTCATGCAATGTTGAATTTTTTCTTTTTACTATGGTAATGTCATTCTTCTGAAAATTAAAAAAAATTATCTTTATTTTATGTGTGTGAGTGTTTTATCTCTATGTAAGGGTGCCATATCCATGCAGTGCTCTTGGAGGCCAGAAGAGGATGTTGGATCCCCTGGAACTAGAGTTATAGACAGTAATGAACTATTACGTGGGTGCTAGGAACTGAACCCTAGTCATCCGCAAGAGCAGTAAGTGCTCTTAGCCACTGAGCCATCTCTCCATTTCCTACTCATTACATTTTAATCATTCAAACAAATACTTTGTTTTACTTTTCTGTTTATGCATTATTGGTGATTCTTTCACTGAAAAATCTCAAAAGAAAGAGATTTCTTCTTTAAGTTTTATTTGTATTTTATTTATGAGTGGTCTGCATGTACACCTGCATGCCAGAAGAGGGCATCAGAGCAATCCTATTATATTGTGAGCCATCAGGTGGTTGCTGGGAATTAAACTCAGGACCTCTGGAAGAACAGCCAGTGCTCTTAACTGATGAGCCATCTCTCCAGCCCTCCAAAAAAGAAATTTTAAGGATTAGCAATCCTATTAAAATTCACTGTGAAGTGAAAATTACTTGTGTGACTGTCTGCATTTATTTTGCCTTTAAATATATACTGTGGGTAATGGAATTTTAGTAAAACATTTTATAGACCAACAATAATTCTCTATAAGAGTAGTGCTACAAGAGCAGCATAGGAAAAAAAATTATAGGTACAGAATTCACTCACAATTTTAATACAGGTTGAGAAAATTTTGAAAAATTAAAAGGTCAGAGTAATGTTTATTCTACTTACATATTTAGTGATTAATGAACATTGTTTTAAATTACTTTATTCTCATCTTTATATAATCTACTGTAACATGAATCTTAAAAGTTCTTATTAATAAAAACAAACTCAGGGCCTGGTATTGGGGTGAATGCTGGAAGATCAGAGAGACAGAACAGGCCACAGCTTCCTTACCTTGCCAATACCTCAGCTGATCCTGTTTCCTCAGACTGGAAGCCTCTGAGTCCTCATCCAGAATGAATCTCAGCTGAACTGTTACTCAAAAGCCTAAAAGTTTAACTGGTTTCCAGTTCCTCATCCTCACGTCTTAAATACCTTTCTTCCTCCTGCCATTATTTCCTGGGACTAAAGGCATGAGTCACCATGCTTAGCTGTTTCCAGTGTGACCTTGAACTCACAGAGATCCAGATGGATCTCTGCTTCCAGAAGGCTAGGATTAAAGGTGTGAGTGCCACCATTTTCTGGCCTCTGTCTGTCTAGTGGCTGTTCTGTTCTCTGACCCCAGATAAATTTATTAGGGTGCATGATATATTGGGAACACAATACCACCACAATCTACTTTTGCCATTTAACTAGTGTGATATATATGGTCCTCTGTGATTAAAAAAGCAAACAAAACTATGATCAAGAGTAGTAAGTAAAGGAGAAAATTCCCCTTTTCATTATTTTGGTTAGATAATAAGCCTTTAGGTAATCAAAGATTACCTAAAGTTCCTTCCACTTGGTAAGAGCTGGTTGACTCAAGCTGCATCACATGCCTCTTCTGCCTAGCATTCGGTGAAAGAATCTTCCCAATTTGTCTTCATAAATGAGAGCCACACTTGGATAGTCTCCTAAAATTTGTGTCATGATGGGATTCTGGGCAATAAAAATGAATATCAATTGTATTGTCTTCAAAATAAAGCCTTATCCTTCTACAATGTATAACCTTGATCTCTAGTAGTGGTATAAGTTTCTGGCAATTTATGAAAATACCCCTAGAAGTTGTTTCTCATCTCCCCACCAACATTTGGATTAATCAGGAAATTCATGAACCTTGAAGATCAATTATCTCAAGTTGGGCACCTACTGTATTACCTTATAGCTATTTTGTTCTGAGCTGTTCAGACACACTAAGCAAACAATATGCTGTTAAAGTTGTTTCAGATATCATGTAGTCTACCAAAAGTCAGACAAGAAATATATGGCAGCTTCAAATGGCCATAACATGTAAAACCCAAGTGTCTTAATTTGTCTTATGTTCATGGGAGGGAACACTACTGAGTAAGAAGAAAGTTTTATTGTATACATATAACATGGATGACTGTTACCACAATTATGCTGAATGAGAGAGGACACACACTCCTCAAGGGATGATTCAGTTGTTAAGAGCACTTGCTACTCCTTGGGAGGACTTGAGTTCAGTTCCCAGCATCCATGTCGGGCAGTCATCACCAGCACCTGTAACCCCAGCTCCAGGGGATCCGATATCCTGCCTCCCCAGGAACCCACACACATGTGACATACACTCATAAACACACACAGTAATAAACCCAAATCTAGAAAAGAGAGAGAGAGAGAGAAAGAAGGCAAAAGAGTACATAGTGCCTACAGATTCCATTAATAGATGTTAAAGCTAGACACCACAAACCTATAGGTATAAAAAAATAGGTGTGTGATTGATCTAGGGTAGCAGATGAAGAAGGGGAGGGATAAAGGACTAGAGTGGACACTAGAAAACATTTGGAGATGATGCATACATTTATGACTTCAGTTGAACAATGTTGTTGTAGGTGTAGATATATGTCAAAACAAAGGGTTGGTTCCTCATTAGGATTGTTGACATAAGACTATAAATAGAAGAACACAGTAATCTTGTTTGGTTTTGAATTTAATTTTCAAAATTTAATTTCTTCATTTATTTAGTGATAGGCATGTGTGTATGTGTGAGGATGCATGTATGTCATAGTGTACGAGTGATGGTCAGATTTTTTGCTTCTACTGTGGGCTCTGGGGACTATACTTAGGTCATCAGGCTTGGCAACAAGGACCCTTACCGCTTGGGCCACTGTCTGGCCCTAGCTTTGAGTTTAAGCTCTTTTCCTCATAGGTTTATGTTTAATGAAAGAAATGCTCTTTGGGAAAGGAAAGGCATTCTGCCGTAGAGCTGGATGGACTTGGTCTTATCCCATCATTTAGTTTTTTTTTTTAATTTTATCTGTGTTTTTGACTATGGAATTATATGCTGACCATAAAAATAGATGGAAATAGTCTCAGTAATTTATGAATGATGTAACTTAAAATTTACTTAGCATACTCCAGGGTGAGTTTGAAATGGCTGTTAACAAACATGTGAGAGTATAAGGATCACTGTCAGAAGTGAAACTGAGAGCTTGTGTGCTGAAACGACATTCACAGGAATGAAAAGAGAGTTCAGTCAGCAAGCTATGAGAGTCTGAATTGCATTCTCCCTAGGTTGTGTCCACAGATGATCAACTTACTTTCTAGACTCTTCCATGCTCTTTGCCACAGAGGTGGGCACGGCAGATTGGCCACCTCATCTCCAAGCCTGGGCTCTTCAATGTGTCTTCCAGCAATTTAAGGGCTGGGGCACTGTCACTGCGTTTTCAGAGTCTCCTGTAACTAGTGTACTGGATGCGGACTTGGTTTTGCACAATTCATGAGGTAAAAGCCTTATACCTTTTCTTGGTTATATATATATACCAGCAAACATGACATGGAACCATGACTTTTTCTTTTCCTATAAAAAAAAAATTCTTTGGGAGATTTTTCACACCCCCTCTCATTACCTTTTCTGATGCTGAAATCTCTCCTCTCATCAAACAGCCTTCTATTTTGATATCATCTTTTAAACCACCGAGTTTAATTATATTTGTGTACATGAGCACAGTGAGGTCTTATTTACCGGAACACAGACAGCCTAGCAGTGGCCACATGACTGAAGAAATGATAACCCTGAGGACAACGGCAGTTTCATGTCCAGAAGACACTGTTTACAGCATTCCTTTGCAACCTCTGCCCCCTACATTCTTTTGTTGGGGACTATTATTTTAAGGTGTGTTACTTTTGTTTATGTTGCATTTGTTTCACTCTGTGACTCTGTGTTACTGTGCCTGTCTAAAACACCCGATGGTCTAATAAAGAACTGAACGGCCAACAGTGAGGCAGGAGAAAAGATAGGCAGGGCTGGCAGGCAGAGAGAATATATAGGAGAAATCTGGGAGGAAAAAAAAGTAACCAGAGAAGGAACAAGAGAGAATGAGAGGAAGACTTCATGGGGCAGCCACCCAGCCACCCAGCCCTACCCAGCTACACAGCCAGACACAGAGTAAGAAGGAAAGAAAAGGTGTACAGGAATAGATGATGATAAAATCCCCAAGGCCAAAGATAGATGGGTAATTTTTTTTTTTTTTTGAGATAGGATTTCTCTGTGTAGTTTTGGTTCCTGTCCTGGATCTCACTCTGTAGACCAGGCTGGCCTCGAACTCACAGAGGCTCTGCCTCCCGAGTGCTGGGATTAAAGGTGTGTGCCACCACTGCCACTGCCCAGTTTACAGACATAAAGTTAAGAAAAGCTGGCTAGAAACAAGCCAAGGTAAGGCTGGGCATTTATAATTAATAATAAGTCTCTCTGTGTGTGATTTACTTGGGATCTGGGTGGTGGACCCCCCAAAAGAAAAAAAAACACCAATCACACTCTTTCTGATCCATCTTTTAGGTTCCCTGAGCCTTGGAGGAGGTGATATAGCTGTCTGCTCAGGGCCAAGGACTCCACTCTCACTTATTCTCTGCATTGTGATCATTGTGAATCTCTGAACTAACTCCTGCAAAACAAAACAAAACAAAATAAAACAAAACAACTTTTCTGATGAAGGACAAGAGCTATTGTTCGAATCTTAGATGGTCTTTTAATAAAAATAAAACCCCAGATATGAGGGTGAAAGCTGACAGATCAGAGAAGCAGAGCAGCAGCCACTAGTTCTTACCTCTATGAAATCCTCAGCCTCAAGAGAGTGAGCTTCTGTTTTCTCATGCCTTATATACCTTTCTCTGTTCTGCCACATTACTTCCTGGGATTCAAAACATATGTCACCACTACCTGGCTCTGTTTCTCTCCTGCGCTGGATCAATCTCGTATAGCCCAGTGTGGCCTTGAACTCACAGAGATCCAGAAGGATCTCTGCCTCCCAAGTGATAGGATTACAGCCACCATGCTGAACTCTATGTCTAATCTAGTGGCTGGCTCTGTCCTGTGATCCTCAGGCAAGTTTATTAGGGTACACAATATATCACCACAGAGCACAGTACTGATCTTTGAGTATAAAGACAAATATCTAGAAGGTGGTTTGCCATCGCAGAAATGGGACTCTTCTGAAATATATTTAGCAACATTCCATAGTCTTATCTCCAGCTTCTTAAAAGTTTGGGTATAATACCAGCAAAGTTGGTGGTCTTATTTCAGTACCCCACAAATGACTTTATGGGATTTTTTTTTGGAGAGTTATCCTGACCATAGAGTAGTGGTTCCCAACATTTCTAACGCTGTGACCCTTTAGTACAGTTCCTCAGGTTGTAATGACCCCCAACCATAAATTATGTTCGTTGCTACTTCATAACTGTAATTTTGCTACTGTTACGAATTGTAATGTAACTATCTGATATGCAAGGTATCTGATATGCTACCCATGTGAAATGGTCATTCGACTCCACAAAGGGGTCGAAACTCACATGTTAAGAACCACCGCCACAGAGGATTTTCTTTTTGTTGTTGTTAAATGCTCCTTCTCTCTCTCTCTCTCTCTCTCTCTCTCTCTCTCTCTCTCTCTCTCTCTCTCTCTCTCTCTCTATGTTTGTGGGTGCACGTAGCATTTATACCACAGTGTGCATGTGGAGGTCAGGATCTCTTCTTCCACCATGTAGATCCTGGGAATTAAGCTTAGATTGTCAGATTTGGAGGTGGGCACATTTACCCACTAAATCATAATGGCTCCCCGCCCACCCCAGCATTCTTAGACCTGAATTCTTTGCTTCCCTGTACTCATACATCAATAGCTCCCTGGTTAGGTAAACGTAGCATTTCTCCTGCATTGTGAATTCTTGAGGTTCAGTTTAGAAGCTCCTTTTAGGTGTCTAGAAATTTTGCAAATTTATAAATCTCATATTTCTTAAAATAACTGAGCTGGCTTATGTATTCTCCCTTGAGCCAGGAATAATTTAGCCAGTTCACGATAATCTGTACTGGAAAAGTTAGGATATCGCACTGGGGGTATGTGGGAGAGATTGCTAGGTATCCACCAATAGTCATTCTTCCTTTCCTCTCTTTCTTACAAGGATTCCCACTTTCACTTATCCAGGCCTTCTCTATTTCTCGGCTCCAGCTATGGGTATATGTGTTCATGTAACTACATATTAGCCAACAGGATGTGAACGGAAGTAACATACATCTCCTTCTGATGATACCTTTACTGTTTGCTTTGGCTGAGTAGCAGATGTAGAGCGATGGAAGCTGGAGAAGCAACCTTGGATGCAATGGCAAAAACTCCCTGTTGGTGATAGATTGGCTGCTCTAGCAGTCTGGGACTCACTGTATCTGGACCCACACATAACACATAAATAAACCTCTGCCTTCCTTAAACAATTACATTTCCTCCTTCTCTTTATTTTAATAAACAGTCTAGATTGAAACATAAAGCAATACAAAGATGTGAGTGAGACCAAGTCTATAAGTTCACACCAGGGGATGGCAAGGTGGCTCTGTGGTTAAGAGTGTTTGCTGTACAATCGTGAGGATTGAAGTCGGGATCTTAGCACATACTTAACAGGCTAGGGGACCGGCCCATGCCTGTAACTTCAGCTTTGAGTGCAGACTGAGATAGAAGGTGCTGGAACTCACTGGCTTCTAATCTAGCCAAGAAAACAAGTTGGCTATGCAGTGGAAATGGTACTTTTACCAATGTGCGAATAAAGGAAAACAAAGAATTCAGGTCTAAGAATGCTGACTGTGCAGCCTGGCAATGTGGCTGCCAAGTTCAGGATGAGACCCTACCTCAAAGGCATAGGCTGAAAGTAACAGAAGAGGGCCCTGACACCCCCTTTCTGGCCTCCTCTATGCCCAAATACAGATATGCGAATATGTAAATAAATGAGTAAATCTTGAAATATCTAAGTGAGGTCAGTAGGTAAAGCTGCCTGCTGCCAAGCCTTGATGACCTCAGTTCCGTTTCCAGGACCTACTTTGTAGAAAGAAGGAACCGGCTCTTGGACTTATTCTCTGATGTGGTATGCTTGTGTGTACACACATAAATAAATGTAATGATAAAAAGTATAAAAACATCTTCAGGCCAGGTATGGCAGCACTTGCCTTTAATCCCAGCTCTCAAGCATCAGAGGCAGATGTCCCCGTGTGAGTCTGAGGCCTGCTCTCCTCCAGTAGTTTCTAACCTTTATAAATGATAAGAATTATTATTTTAGTGGAGATGCTATTTATTGAGATTTACCTAATTGTACCCTTCCCACACTTACTGTAGCTGAGGCTTCCTTTTGCTCTATTGTCCTTTCTCTTTGTTATATTCTTTAGCATAGTTCTCATTTTATGTAGTTTTTGTTTTTCCTGAGAAGGCACTTGGAATGTGGGAGGAAATTTTGTCATTAAGATGGCTAGGAGGCAATGACCAGCACCTACAGCGTAGGATAGGGATACTAAGCATCTTGAAATACACACAAGGCAATCTCACCCAATCCAAGGAATGTTCTGGTTCCTAAATGTTTTTTTCTGTGGCACCCCAGACAGTTTCAGGACCTCATCAATGCTAAGGATGTACTCTTCCACCGAGCTAAAGCCACAGACCCTCTTATATTACTTTTAATAGTCTGCTGGTCGTTCATATAGATTAAAATGATCTTCTCACATATCTGAATGTGGTGATATTTTATTTATTTGTGCTTTTATAAAGCTTGCCTGGAGATCAAGGGGAAAAGGCCAGCCATTTTCAGTAAATAGGAAGTCAGGCAGAACAAGCCCTTAATCGGATCACTTATCAGGCAGGGTCTCTGTGTGTTCAAGGCCATACTAGGGAACCGAGCCAAGCATGGTAACACACACCTTTAATCCCACTACCAACCATAGAGACTTGGAGGTCTGTACAGACAGACAGTGACAAGGAAGTGGGGTAGTTGGGCTAAGATAGCCAATGAGAGGGCAGCACAGCAAGGCAATAAAGGCATGGGTAAGAAAGGAAGTAGCTTGCATTTGGAAGTTGCAGAGTTGGTGAGGTAAGGTTGGCTGGTGGCTTTCCCTATTTCCCTGATCTCTCTAAGGCTTTCATCCCTATATTTGGCTCCATGTTTTTATTTAATAAGACCATTTAGAAATTCATCTACATCTGAATCCAGATACAAATCCATTTATATGAAAATACAGTTGTCACAACTATACTAAAAATTTCAGGAATGAAAAAATATGTAAATTATGGGAAGTATGTATTTAAATATCTTCTGAAATTTTTTTTAAGATTTATTTATTTATTTAGTATACAGTGTTCTGTTTGTATGTATGTCTGCACACCAGAAGAGGGCACCAGATCTCATTATAGATGCTTGTGAGCCACCATGTGGTTGCTGGGAATTGAACTCAGGACCTCTGGAAGAGCAGTCAGTGCTCTTAACCTCTGAGCCATCTCTCCAGCCCTATTTTCTGAATTTTATCGTGTCTTTATTTAGTATGCCAGGAAAATCACGTCACTACAGGTTTCTTTTTTTAAGATTTATTTATGTGCTTTATGTATGTGGGTGTTTTTGTCTGTATGTAAATTTCCACACTAGAAGAAGGCATCACATCCCATGAGACTACAGTTATAGATGGTTGTGAGCCACCATGTGGGAGCTGGGAATTAACTCAGGAAGAGCAGCCCTGGGCTTCCTTTTTAAATTCAGATTTCATTGGTTTTCTTTTCCTTCTAATTATGGTGGCATATATTTACAGGCTAGAAAGTGATGCTATATGTTTTGAATGGATCTAGAATGATTAATTCAAGATGAGTTACCTATTTATCACCTTGATATTTAACTTTTTGTGATGATACTGAGTTTTATTCTTGGTCATACTGAAATGTACAGCATTCAGTTAGTAGCTATGTTGATCATATTATGCAATAAAGCTGTGTTAGCATTTTTGTTGCTGTAACAAACATTTAAAATGAGGAATGGTTTATGTTGTTTTGTGGTTCTGAAGGTTTCTTTCCATGGTCACCTGGCTCTCTACTTTTGGACATCTGTTCTGGTGAGACATAACATCACAGTGCGGAGCACCCAGTGGACCAAAAACTGCTAATCTTATGTATGCTGCAGGGCAAAGAAAGAGATAGAAAGAAGCCAGAGTTTGAAAACACCCTGTATGGGCAGGCCTTGGTTAGCTTTAACTATTGACACAGCCCAAATCTGAGGAGGGAGCATTGACTGAGGAATTTCCTAGGTCAGATTTGCTTGTGGGCATGTCTATGCTGGATAATGTTGATTATACATTGATGCAGAAGATCCTACCCCATTGTGGGCAGCACTGTTCCTAGGCAGGTGGTCCCAGGCTAAAAAAGAAAGGCTGAGCTCCAGGAATACTGTTGAAGAGAGGGAGGAAGGATCGTCGGAGCCAGAGGGGTCAGGGACATCACAAGAAAACCCATAGAAACAACTAACCTGGGCTTATAGGACCTCACAGAGTCTGAACCAACAACCAGGGAACCTGCATGGCTCTACATGCCCTCTACATATATGTGACAATTGTATAGCTTGGTCTACTTGTGGGACTCCTAACAGTGGGAGCACGGGTTATCCCTAATGCTCTGGCTGGCTTTTGGGAACCCATGTCTCACACTGGGTTGCTTTGTCTAGCTTTAATACAAGGGGAGGAGCTTATTCCTACATTACCTTGATATGCTATGCTTTGTTGATATCCATGGGAGGCCTACTCCTTTCTGAACAGAAACAGAGGAGTGGATTGGGGATGGTGATAGAGAGGAGGTAGGTGGAGCAACTGGGAGGAAAGGAAGACAGAGTCAGAAAGTAAATAAACCCAAGACCAAGCACCTCCCCATGTATTAAGGCTGGGCAAAGCGACCCAGTAAGAGGAATATGGTCCCAAAGGCCAGTAAAAGAGTTGAAGACTACCCCTGTTCCCACTGTTAGGAGTCCCACAAGAGGATCAAGCTACACAACTGTCACATATATGGAGAGTGCCCAGGTCAGTTTTATGCAGGCCCCCTGGTTGTGTGTTCAAGTCTCTGTGAGTTCCTATGCACCCAGGTTAGTTGATTTTGTGTGTTTTCTTGTGGTGTCCTTGACCCCTCTGGCTCTTACATTCCTTTCTCCTCCTCTTCAGAAGGATTTACTGACCTCTGCCCAATGTCTGGCTGTGGGTCTGCATCTGTTTCCTTCTGTTGCTGGATGATACCTCTCTGATGACAATTGAGCTAGGCACTAATCTGGTCATGGTAGACTGACAGTTCAGGTACATATCCACTATTGCTTCTTTGTCGAAAATCAGGTATCCATAGGTATGTGGATTTATGTCTGGGTCTTTGATTCTATTTCATTGATCCATCTGTTTGTTTTTATGCTAATACCATAGGATTTTTTATTTCTATAGCTGTGTAGTATGGCTTGAAATCATGGATGATGATACCTCTGGAAGTATTTTTAATTTATTGCTGTGGGATGATCCTTCTATACACTGTGAATATGTATTACTCTCATTGGTTAATAATAAAGCTGCTTGGCCTATAGCAAGGCAGGATAAAGTTAGGTGGGACAGTCAAACTGAGGACTTAGATGAAGAAAGGTGGAGAGATGCCAGCAAGCTGCTCAAGAAGCAAGAAGCTAGAGGAGTGGTAAAGCCGTGGGCCGTGTGGCAATACAGGGATTAATAGAAATGGGTTAATTTAAATGTAACAGCTAGTTGGGACAGAAAAACTCTGCCTCTGTTTACATTGTATAAGATTGTTTTACCTATCCTAGGTTTTTTGTTTTTCCATATGAAGTTGAATTTTGTTTTTTCAAGGTCTGTAAAGAATTGTGTTGGAGTTTTATTGGGGATTGCATTGAATCTGTAGGTTGCTTTTGGTAAGATTGACAGTTTTACTATGTTAATCTTACCAATCTATGAGTATGAGAGATCTCCTAATATCTCCTTCAGTTTCTTTCTTCAAAGAATTGAAACTCTTGTCATACAGGCTTTTCACTTGCTTTGTTAGCATTACACCAAGGTATTTTACATTATTTGATGCTATTGTAAAGGGGGTTGATTCTCTAATTTCTTTCTCAGCCTGTTTATCATTTGTATATAGGAGGGCTATTGATTTTTTATTTATTTATTTATTTATTTATTTATTTTTTTTTTTTAATTTTTATTTTGCAATACAATTCAGTTCTACATATCAGCCACAGATTCCCTTGTTCTCCCCCCTCCCGCCCCCCTCACCTTCCCCCCCAGCCCACCCCCCATTCCAATCTCCTCCAGGGCAAAGCCTTCCCCACAGACTGAGATCAACCTGGTGGACTCAGTCCAGGTAGGTCCAGTCCCCTCCTCCCATGCCGAGCCAAGGGACCCTGCATAGGCCCCAGGTTTCAAACAGCCAACTCATGCAATGAGCACAGGACCCGGTCCCACTGCCTGGATGCCTCCCAAACAGATCAGGCCAATCAACTGTCTCATCCACTCAGAGGGCCTGATCCAGTTGGTGACCCCTCAGCCATTGGTTCATATTTCATGTGTTTCCGTTTGTTTGGCTATTTGTCTCTGTGCTTTATCCGACCTTGGTCTCAACAATTCTCTCTCATATAAACCCTCCTCATTCTCGCTAATTGGACTCCCAGAGATCCACCTGGGGCCTAGTCATGGATCTCTGCATCCAGATCCCTCAGTAGTTGGATGAGGTTTCTAGCACGACAATTAGGGTGTTTGGCCATCCCATCACCAGAGTAGGTCAGTTCGGACTGTCTCTCGACCATTGCCAGCAGTCTGTTGTGGGGGTATCTTTGTGGATTTCTGTGGGCCTCTCTAGCACTTTGTTTCTTCCTATTCTCATGACTGGACTGCTACTCACATCACCAGGCAGGCTACCTGGAAAACAGGACCCCAAGAAAGACACAGGGATCGCCCAACGACAGAGAAATGGAATGAGATCTACATAAACAGCCTGGACATGAGTGGGGGTAGTGAAGGGCGAGGGACGAGGGAAAGAGAGCTTGGTGAGTGGGAGATCCCAGCTGGATCAACAACAGAGAGGGAGAACAAGGAATAGGAGACCATGGTAAATGAAGACCACATGAGAATAGGCTATTGATTTTTTTAGGTTAATCCTGTATCCAATCACTTGACTAAAGGTGTTTATCAGCTGTAGGAATTCCCTGGTAGAGTTTTTGGGGTAGCTTATGTATACTATCATATCGTCTGCAAATAATACTTCGACTTCTTCCTTTCCAATTTGTATCCCTTTGATCTCCTTTTGTTGTGTTATTGCTCTAGCTAGAACTTCAAGTGATATATTGAATAAATATGGGGAGAGCGGACAGCCTTGTCATGTTCCTGATTTTAGTGGAATCGCTTTGAGTTTCTTTCCATTTATTTTGATGTTGGCTGTTGGCTTGCTTTAAATTGCCTTTATTATGATTAGGGGTGTTCTTGTATTTCTGATCTCCTTAGGACCTTTATCATGAAGGAATGTTGGATTTTGTTAAAGGATTTTTCAGCATCTAATGAGATGATCATGTGTTTTTTTTCTTTGTTTGTTTATATGGTGTATTACATTGACTGACTTTCATATGTTGAACCATCCTTGCATCTCTAGGATGAAGCCTACTTGGTCATGGTGGATAATGTTTTTGATGTATTCTTGGATTTGTTTTGCCAACATTTTATTGAGTATTTTTGTGTCAATGTTCATGAGGGAGATTGGTCTGTAATTCTCTTTCTTTGTTACATCTTTGTGTGGTTTGGGTATCAGGGTGACTATAGCCTCGTAAGAAAGAGTTTGATAATGTTCGTTCTGTTTCTATTGCGTGGAACAATTTGAAGAGTATTGGTATTAGCTCTTCTTTGAAAAATTGGTAGAATTCTGTGCTGAAACCCTCTGGTCCTGGGCTTTTTTTTGGTCGGGAGACTTTTAATGTCTGTTTCTATTTCCTTAGGGGTTATTGGTCTATTTAAATGGTTTATCTGGTTTTGATTTAACTTTGGTATGTGGTACCTATCCAAAAAAACTTCCATTTCTTTCAGATTTTCCAATTTTGTGGAGTACAAGTTTTTGAAGTATGACCTGATGATTATCTGGATTTCCTCATTGTCTGTTATGTCTCCCTTTTCATTTCTGATTTTATTTGGATGCTCCCTCTCTCTCTCTGCCTTTTGGGTAATTTGGAGAGGGCTTGTGTATCTTGTTGATTTTCTCAAAAAACCAACTCTTTCATTGATTCTTTGTATTGTTCCTATTTTATTAATTTCAGCCCTCCATTTGATTATTTCCTGGTGTCTGTTCCTCCTGGGTGAGTTTGCTTCCTTTTGTTCTAGAGCTTTCAGGTGTGCTGTTAAGCCACTAGTGTGAGATTTCTCCATCTTTATTTGGGCATTTTGTGCCATGAATTTTTCTCTTAGCACTGCTTTCATAGAGTCCCATAAGTTGGTGTATGTTGTACATTCATTTTCATTGAATTCTAGGAAATCTTTTTTTTCCTTTTTTGAACCATTGGTGATTCTGTTGGCCATTATTCATTTTCCATGTGATTGTAGGCTTTCTGTAATTTTTTTGTTGTTGAAATCTAACTTTAAGCCATAGTGGTCCAATAAAACACAGGTCCAATAAAATACAATTTTTTGTGTGTATCTGGTAAGAATTGCTCAGAATTGCTTGTTGAGAATTTTAGAGAGGGTTCCATGGGGTGCTGAGAAGAAGATATATTTTTGTTGTTGTTAGGGTGGAATGTTCTGTAGATATCTATTAAGTTCATTTGTGTTATAATGTCTATTAGTTCCCTTATTTCTCTGTTAAGTTTCTGTCTGGCAGACCTGTCCATTGGTGAGAGTGGGGTGTTGAAGTCTCCCACTACTAGTGTGCAGGGTTTGATGTGCAGTTTAAGCTTTAGTAATGTTTCTTTTACAAATGTGGGTGCCTTTGTATTTGGGGCATAAATGTTCAGAATTGAGACTTCATCTTGGTGGATTATCCCTGTGATAAATATGAAATGTCCTTCCTAATCTCATTCAATTGATTTTAGTTTGAAGTCTATTTTATTAGATATTAGGATAGCTATATCAGCTTGCTTCTTAAGTCCATTTGATTGGAAAGTCTTTTCCCAGCCTTTTACTCTGAGGTAGTGTCTGTCTTTGAATTTCAGGTGTGTTTCTTGTATACAGAAGAAAGATGGATCATGTTTTCATGTCCATTCTGTTAGCCTGTGTCTTTTTATAGGCGAATAGAGGTCATTTATTATAATGAATATTAATGACCAATGATTGTTAATTCCTGTTATTTTTGGTGATAGTGTTGTGTGTGTCCCTTTTTTGGTATTTGTTGGTGTGGGATTATCTATTGCCTGTATTTTCATGGGTATATCTAACTTCCTTGGGTTGGATTTTTCCTTCTAGTGTTTTCTGTAGGGCTAGATTTGTGGATAAGTATTGTTTAAATCTGGTTTTATCATGGAATATTTGGTTTACTCCGTCTATGGTGATTGAGAGTTTTGCTGGGTATAATAGTCTGGGTAGGCATCCATGGTCTCTTTGTGTCTGCATAACATCTGTTCAGGACCTTCTGGCTTTCAGAGTATCCATTGAGAAGTCAGGTGTTATTCTGATGGGTATGCCTTTTTATATGTTATTTGGCCTTTTTCCTTTGCAGCTCTTAATATTTTTTCTTTATTATGTATGTGTAGTGGTTTGATTATTATGTGATGAGGGGACTTTTTGGATCCAGTCTATTTGGTATTCTGTAAGCCTCTTGTATCTTCATAGGCATTTCCTTCTTTAGGTTGTGAAAGTTTTCTTCTATAATTTTGTTGAGTATATTTGCTGTGCCTTTGAGTTGGTATTCTTCTCCTTTTTCTATTCCTGTTATTCTTAGGCTTGGTCTTTTCATGGTGTCTCAAATTTCCTGGATGTTTTGTGTTATGACTTTTTTGGCTTTAGTGTTTTCTTTGACTGATGAATCTATTTCCTCTATTGTATCTTCGACACCAGAGATTCTCTTCTATCTCATATTCTATTGGTTATGCTTGCATCTGTAGTTCCTGTTCATTTACTCAGATTTTCCATTTCCAGCATTCCCTCAGTTTGTATCTTCTTTATTGCCTCTATTTCAGTTTTCAAATCTTGAATTGTCTCCTTCACCTGTTTAATTGCTTTTACTTGGCTTTATTTAAGGGATTTACTGAATTCTTCCAATTTTTTGTCTTTTCCTTGATTTCTTTAAGGGAAAATTTCATTTCCTCTTCAAAGGCCTCTATCATCTTCTTAAAGTCATTCTTAAGGTTGATTTCTTCTGCTTATTCTGCATTGGGATGTTCAGGTCTTACTGATGTAGAACCGCTAGATTCTGATGGTGCCATATTGATATTTATGTTGTTGACTATATTTTTGCACTGGCATCTACCCATCTCTACCTCTACTAGGTGCAAATGATGTCTGTGTCTGAGGGAGCTTCTCTTGGTCCAATTGATACTCTTGGTCCAGTGGGAGCTCTTGGTCTAATCGGGGCTCCTGGTCCAATACGTGCTGATGGACTCTCTGTCTCAGGGAGAAGTTCTTAGTCCAACTGGCACTGGTAGGCTCTGTCTCAGGGATCAGCTGCAGTCTCGGAGGGTCTAGGGAATAACTTGAAGAGGTGGGTAAAAAGAGAATACAGGAGCTGAAGGTTGGAGAGGATTTCTTTGAGACAGTGTATCCAGGACATAGCACAGACACTGTACTTAGGAACTCACTGAAGCTGTGGTTATCTGCACAAGACCTGCACAAAAGTGGACTTTGGCTGGTCTTATCCTGCATGGCCTAGGTGCTCATGAGGCCCTACCGCTCACTGGGAGTCTATATGCTAGAAATGGGTGCTGCAGGGGGAGATGTAATTTTCTTCAGTGGTATGCCACTGATAAATTACCCATATTTCAGTAAACAACCCCTCCCCCAAAATGCTCACGCAGGCAACTGTAAGTGAACTCAGTGGGTCAACGGGAAACCGAAAGTCATCAGAACAGGAGGGAGTTTGTTGGGTAGAAGGGTTTCAGTGGGTGAGAGTGCAGATAAAAGGGAATGGGGATGGAAATCAGTGTATACATGTATGAAATTGCTAAAGAATAAAAAAGATGAAAGCTAATTTTTATACTAAAAAGCAAATAAAGAACCTAAAAAAGAAAACAAAGAAATTTATTTTCTGACTAAATATACTGCCATAGCTGGAAAGAAATGTCTGTTTTCCTGGAAGCACTAGCATGGGCAGGAGAATTACTGAATCTGGCTAACCTGAGAAGTGTATCTGGTACGAGGAGAGAATATACGGCTGGGTTTGAGAAGTTTATTGACCTCAAAACATTCATCAGTGGGTTGGGGCTGTTCTGTAGCTATTGGCATCTGAATAATAAACATGCTCATACTCCCATACTTTTCATGTCCAATGATGTTCTGTTTCTTTTGAACTCCCTACTGGATTATGAACAGAATCTTAGGTTTCCACAGCAACTTCCTCCACTATCCCTTTCTTTTATACATATTGTAATTTCATGTGTATAACGTCTTAAGATCATATTCACCCCCACTACTCCATCTCCCCACTCCCTTCCTTCTTTTAAAAATATTGATTGTAAAAATTATTTTATGTGTATAATGTTTGAATGCATGTATGTCTGTGAACCACAGATGTGCAGTGCCCACGGAGGCGAGACAGGGCATCAGATCTCGTGGAACTGGACTTACAGAAGGTTGTGAGCCACCATGTGGGTGCTGGAAATTGAACCCGGGTCCTCTGGAATAGCAGCCAGTGCTCTTAACTAATCCGCCTCTCCAGACCTAAAAAAATCAAAACAAACAAGCAACAACAATACCGGGTCCACTTTTTTTTTTGCTGTCAGTCTCATGGACTTGAGCATGGCCACACCCTTAAGGACAACTGACTCTCCAGCTCCCAGAAGCCATTTGCCCATAGCTCCTTAGCTAGGGATGAGGGTTCGAGAGCTGCTTCCAGTCTGTCACGGGGCATTTCTTTAGTAACTGCCCCGTAGTGAATTGTTAATTTCTTATCTGTCACCTTAGGAAGGGCCATCTTCACAGGCAGGCGATGCTTGGTAAACTGCAGCCGCTCAACAGGTATTAGCTGCTGTAAGAAAACAGTTTTTCTTTTTTAAAATTTCATCCACTGTCCAGTTGACACTTAGCCGAATCCCAGCCTGGCTTCCTTTGCTCGGCTTTTTTTCTTTTTGGTTTTTCAACACAGGGTTTCTCTGTGTAGCTTTGCGCCTTTCCTGGAACTCGCTTTGGCTTTCATTGACTGCCGCTTGCCACTCCTTCCCCTTACCACCCTCAGGTCGAGGTCCAGAGAGGAACGGGTCTCCTCCTGGATTCACCCCAACCCGCGCCGCGTCGGCGAGCTGACGTCAGACGCAGCGGGGCGTTCCCGTCAGGCTCGCCCCGCAGAGCCTGAAGTGTCTGATGTTCAGGTCGGGGGCGGCTTGAGCTTTGCTGGTTCCGCCGAACGTCAAGCATTGAACGCCGGCCTCAGCTTGCTCCGGGTCTCCAAACCCAGAGCCTTATTTTTTTTTTTTTTTTTTCCTGCAGGAAGCCACTCAACCGCGGCCCCGCCCCCGGACGCTAGCGGTGGTTTCCTAGGGAACGACGCTGCGCTCTGGCCGCGATTGGACCGGGTCGCGCGTGCGCAGTGGTGTGTGTTGGTGACGACCCCCGCGGCCGTGGGTGCCGAGGTGTGACCGCTGCACAGAATGGCCCATTTCTCCAGCGAGGATGAGGGGATGCTGCAGGCGATGCTCCGGCAGCTGTTCCAGAGCGTGAAGGAGAAAATCACCGGCGCTCCCTCCTTGGAGTGCGCAGAGGAGATCCTCTTGCGGCTGGAGGAAACTGACGAAAATTTCCACAAGTAAAGTCGAGTTTTAAGTTCTTAAGCAAACAAACCACTGGTCCAGGAAAGGTGAAAATGATTCGGTGAAAGAGATTCATTTGATTCTTGTTAAAAGTCAGTCATTAGTGGTTCAGTTTTTCTATCATTGGTCCCAGTGCCGAATTAATTTTTTTCTTTTTTTATTTTTTTTTTGTTTTTCGAGACAGGGTTTCTCTGTGTAGCTTTGCGCCTGTCCTGGATCTCTCTCTCTGTAGACCGGGCTGGCCTTGAACTCTCAAAGATCCACCTGCCTCTGCCTCCTGAGTGCTGGGATTAAAGGCGTGCGCCACCACCGCCCGGCTTTTCTTTATTTTTTAAAACTGCTTTTCCAGAGCCTCTTCTGCCTGTATTTCTTTGCTCTCACAGCAGCTTAAGAACATCAGTTGTAAACCATTCATGTTCTTTAAAGAACAATCTTAACTTTTTAAAGGGATTCCTTTCACTTTACATAGTATGACCCCCAAGATCCCCGTGTGCTGGTCTGTGACTTCACCACCTGCTGTAGTCAGCCACTCAACACTGCCTGGGGCTCCCATACTGAAGCAGGTCTGGGTGCAAGTGCCCTGGATCCCTTGACAAGAGGCAGGATGCCCAGCGTGGAGAAGAAACGGAGAAAGGAAGTTGTCAGGCACTACCAGAATGGCCTTTAAAAATATAAACGCACCTTAGACTTAAAGATCTTTAGAGATCTGTGCATTTCTTAGGAGTTTGTTCATATACCGAGTTAAGTTTCTCAGTTTCGAAGTATCTCCAGGCCTCCGGGTTATGATTAGTTGTAGTTTTTTTTTTTTTTTTTTTTTTTTTAAACGCAGTGTTTGTATTTCATTTGGTCTCACAGCCATTTTTCTTGTGATGTCGCTCTTGTCTGCTTATCTGCTCAATTCATTCTGATGCTTGGGAATGGAACTCAGGGTCTCATGTGTGATAGGAGGCACTTTATGGTGCTTTTATTGACTTTTGGATAATTGAAGTTCAGTTTGTCTGAAAGTGGGCGTTAGGGGTTCCTTCAGGCCTTTCATGTTATTTGTTTACTTCTTGTATTCTGGGTTGTCCTTTCCGATTTCCTCAGGTTCTCGAGGGAATCTTTGAAAGATGTAGAAAGAATCGCTGTAGAGTTTCTAATTGAATACTAATTTTTGAGGCCTGCTTGCCGTGTCGTCTAGGCTAGCCTGAAAGTTACTGTTCTATTTCAGCATCCCAAGTGATGGGAGCATGTGCCACCCTGCCCAGCTTGATTTTTTAAAATTTACTGTTGTGCCTATGGCTTCCTTTATCTTTGCTTATTTCCATATTATGTTGCTGCTAATCTCAGTTATTGGACAATACTTTTATTCTTTAGATATACTTGCAATCAGTTCTTTCTTTCTTTCTTTCTTTCTTTCTTTCTTTCTTTCTTTCTTTCTTTATTTTATTTTAGGCTTATTATTTAAAAATCACAATATAGCCGGGTGGTGGTGGTGCACGCTTTTAATCGCAGCTCTTCAGAGACAGAGGCAGACAGATCTCTGTGAGTTTGAGGCCGGCCTGGTCCACAAAGCGAGTTCCAGGACAGCTAGGACTGTTACACAGAGAGAAACACTGTCTTGAAAAATTTAAGGAAAAAAAAAAAAAGTAAAGAAAAGAGAAAAAAAAAAGAGAAAAAAAGCACAATATAGAAAATTTGGCATCTTCTCTAATAAAAGTGGAATTTATTAATATCCATTTGCTTGGTTTTTGTTTGTTTTTCTTTTTGACAGGATCTCACTACGTAGCTCTGACTGGCCTGGAACTTGCTCTGTAGACAAGGCTGGCCTAGAACTCACAGAGCTCCACCTGTCTTTGCCTCTGGGGTACTGAGATGATAGGTGTACACCACCACACCTGGCACATCTGTGCTTTAAAAATAGTCAGTCAGTCAGTATTTTTAGTATCGTAGTTTGGGAATTTTTCAATTTTATCTAGGTTTTCAAACTAATTTACATGAAGATTTTCATTAACATCCTGTTACCTTAACATCTCTAACCTCTGCAATTATCTCTCCCTTTTATTGATAAATTCCACAAGCTTATATGGGATATGAGTTTCTGGATTATGAGCATTTTTATAAGAAGATGGTGCCAGAGACAGTTGAGCCAGTAAATAATGTAATTTCAGGTACAATAAACCAAAGTGGGAGACAGTGTGGCCATTGGAGGAGAAACTAGTATAGATAATACCATTCCAGAGATTTGACACATAGAGATGCTAGCCTATCCCATTCTTCAGCAGCCCCTTCTCTAAGCTGTGTGTATTTTTCTAGAAGATCCATGTTCTCCTCCCTTCCTTTAATATGGCAGAAAATACTCGAGGCCTATAGAAGGGGACAGGGAGAGAATACATACTTTATGTCCTTAGCATGTAAATATGATATATGACATTATAAAATATAGTTTTTGGTTTTCTGTGGTTTTGTATCAATGTTCTGAGAAAGTCACAAGTTCACCATGGAAAAACAATCACTGGGTTTTCCTGGGAAGTGTAGGTAATAACACTGGAGAAGGAAGAGTGGAAAGGTGAATGTCTTTCCTTAGTTTAGTAACATTTCCCCATGCAAGCACAAAGGCTTTCATTAGTGGAGGAAACAATGAGGATTACTGCAGTGCCCCTTGAGCTGCTTAGGGATGTGATTGCTTCCAGGTATCCTTCCTTATGAGCAAAGAATACTCTGTGAGATTCAGATGTGCATCTTTTAGGACTTTTATTTCTTTATCTACCTTTTTTTTGTCTTTAAAATTCGGCTCTACCCTCAGCTGGAGGAGAATATGTTAAAAAAAAATAGTTTCTGCTATCACTGACAGGAAGTTTAAAATTTTTCAATTTATCTTTAAAGTAACAGTGTATATACAATATATGTATGTATGCATATGACCTATTTTGTAAGAAAAATATCAAAGCATAAGGAAATACCATGCAGTAAACTGTTTCTACGTTAGGATTCTCACTTCCATTCAGTAATGTGGCTGGATTGTACCAAGGTCAGTTGATCAGGTATTTTCTTAAGTAGGAGGATTGGTCAGTCTGAGATACAGAACTTGCTGGCATGGTGGTATACACCTGTAATCCCATGGTGGAGGAGGCTGATGCAGAAGGATTTTGAGTTAGAGGCCAGCCTGAGCTACATAGAGGAACCCTGCTCCCCTACCTTAACTCCCCCAATGAATAAGATAGATTCAAGGACTGGAGACTTCTTGCCAGCATTTGTTACTTATTTTCTTAATAACAAGGCAAGAAATCTTTGCATGTTATAGGCCTTTGTGTGCTAAATTCCTTGCATCTTGTTCATAAGTGAGACTGATATTTACTATGTTTTATTTCTACGTTTGTTTCAGCTATGAATTTGTGAAATACCTTAGACAGCACATATGTAACACATTGGGGTCTATGATTGAAGAAGAAATGGAAAAGTGCACATCTGATCAGAATCAGGGTGAGGAATCTGGTTATGACACTGTGGTACAGCATGTTACCAAGAGAACCCAGGAGTCGAAAGAGTGAGTATGACATAATAATTACATTTGTATTTTATAATATAGGTATCTCCTCACCCTGCCAGCCCTCTAATTTCCCCTTCTCCCAGACTCCCTCTAGCTTCCTGACCTCTGCAGACACCCCCAAATCAAGATCTCAGTTCTAAAAATGAAAACTTAGGATCCACATACGATAGAACACGTAGTGCTTTTCTTGTTGGTTTGAGATACGCCACTTAATGGAGTATTTCCCAGTTCCATTTTCCCAAAAATTCTCTTTTTCTTTATAGATGAATACAAATCCATTGTATATAGGTACCACAGTTTCATTATCCACTCATCAATTGTTAGACATCTAGGCTGATTCCATTTCCTAGCTATTGTGAATACAGCAGCAGTGAATATGGATGCACAAATATCTCTGCAATAGGATAGAGAGTCTCTTGGGTATATGCCCAGAAGTTGCGTGGCTGAAGCCTATGGTAGTTCTATTTTTAGGTTTTTGAAGATTTTTACACTGATTTCCGTAGTGGGTGCACCAGTTTGCATTCCTGCTAACGGTGGACAAGGTGGGTCAAGGTTCCTCTTCACCCACATGCTCACCAGCATTTGTTGTCATTTGATTTCTTGATGATAGCCGTTCTCAAAGGGCTGAGATGGAATTTCAGAGTAGCATTACTTTACATTTCCCCGGTAGCTAGCAATGTTGAACATTTTAAAGTATTTATTAGATATTTGTATTTTTTTTTCTTTTGAGAACTCTCTGTTTGGGTTCATGACTAATTTTTTTTTTTTTTGGATTACTTGTTTGTTTTGATGTTTAGTTTTTTGAATTCTTTTTATATTCTAGATACTAATCCTCTGTAATATATATAGCTGACAGATTTCTCCCATTATGTAGGCTGTCTCTTAATTGGCAATTTCCTGTCCTTTACATTTCATGAAACCTCAGATGTAGATACTGGCCTTATTTTCTGAGTGATTCAAGTCCTATTCAGAAAATCCTTGCCTCTGTATATATCTTGAAGTACATTTCCCTCTAGCAGTTTCAGAGAATCAGGTCTTTTGTTGAGGTCCTTGATCTATTTGTAGTTGACTTTTGTGTATATATATATATATATATATATATATATATATATATATGTATGTATATATACATACATACATACATACATATATATGCATTTAATATGGATGTAGTTTCTTCTAAATGGAGGAATTCAATTTTCCAGCCCCATTTGAAGATGTCCTTTCTCCAATGTGTAAGCTTTGTAAAAAAAAGTTTGGTAGTGTTCCCACCTTTTCTAGTCTATGGAATGGTTTGAGAAGCAGTGGTGTTCTTCTTCAAAGGTTTTATGAAATTCATCAGTGAATCAGTCCAGCTGGGCCTGGACTTTTACTTAGTTGGGATATTTTTAATTACTGTCTCAACCTCACTGCTTGTTGCAGAACTCTTTCAATTGTTTACCTCATCTTGGCTTAATTTTGTAGGTCACATGCATTTAGAAACTTACCTACTTTTTTTTAGATTTTTTCCAGTTTTAGTAGATGATGTTTTCAAGGTAAGACCTAATAATTTGGTTCTTTTCTTTCTTTATTTTTGTTAAGGATTTGTCAGTCTTGTATATCTTTTCAAAGAAACAACTCTTCATTAACTTTATTAATTTCTGCCCTGGTCTTTTAAGAACACGTGTTCATTCACTGCTTGAGAATTTCCTATGTGCGTATGATGGATTTTGATCATATTTACCCCCACTTCTGTGCCTGACTCATCCTAGATCCACCCCCCTCATTCTTCCAGCCTTATAACTTCTGGTCCTGTTGTTTGTTTCATGACCCCATTGAGTACAGTTAGTGCCACCCATATATGGATGTGGGACCATCTACTAGAGCATGGTGGACCTACCTGGGGTCACAGCTTTAAAGAAAGCTGCTTTTCTCCCAGAAGCCACCAGCTGTCAGTAGTTGTTTAGCCAGGGTTAGGGGTTGGTGAGTACTTCTCTCACCTGATCTTAATGATTTATTTCCATCTACTGATTTCGGGTGTGATTCGTTCTTTGTTTTTTGTTTGTAAAGTATATAATTCATTTATCTGAGATCTCTCTGATTTATTAATTTAGGTACTTAGAACTATATACCTCTGTCTTAGGACTGCTTTAATTGTGTTGTATAGATTTTGTTGTGCTTTGTATTCATTTTCATTTGATTCTAGGAAGTTTTTACTTCTTTCTTGATTTCTTTAATGCTCATTCATCATTCTGTGGTGTGTTGTATAATCTCTCTGAGTTCATATATGTTCTAGGGTTGGTTTTTTTTGGGGGGGGGGTGGTTACAGAGACGAGGTTTCTCTATATAATAGTCCTGGCTGTTCTGGAACTCGCTCTGTAGATGAGGCTGGCCTCGATCTCATAGAGATCTGCCTGCCTCTGTCTCCCAAATACTGGGATTAAAGGCATGCGCTACCACCCCCTGGCATGTTCTAGGGTTTTTGTTGCTGTTGACTTGTATTTATATTCCATGGTGATCAGAGAGAAAACACAAGGAATGGTTTTTTCCTGTCTTTATTGAGACTTGCTTTGTGTCCTATCATATGATCTATTCTGGAAAAAGTTCCATTGCCTGCCCAGAAGAATGCATGTTCTGCAACATTTGCATTGAGTGTCTGAAGATATCTGTTAGCTCCATTTGATCTGTGATGTCATCTAATTTGTCTGTTTCTGTTGTTGTGGTTGTTGTTGCTCTAGGGAGGAATTGTCAGTTGGTGAGAATGGGCTATTGAAGTACCTGTCACTAATGTGACTTTGCATCTAACAATGTTTGTTTTATGAAACTGAAGGCATCTCTGTTCTGGGCATGGATGTTTAAGGTGATAGTTATGAAATGACGTGCTCATCCGCATCAGTTTGGGTTTGATGTCTGCTGCGTCAGATGTTAGAGCGGTGACATTCGCTTGCTTCCTAGCCCCATTTCCTTGATACACTTTTCCCCATCTTTTCACCCTAGGTGGCTGTCTGCCTTTATGGTGAGCTGGTGTTCTCAGAGGCAGCAAGTAGATGCTCCTGAGTTTTATGACAAATAGCTTTGCGGGGATAGTAGTCTGGACTGGCAGTTGTCTTTGAGAACGTGACATCTGTCCAGGCTCTTCTGGATTTAAAGCTTTAGTTGAATAATCTGCTGTTGTTCCAATGGGCTCGTCTTTGTACATGATTTGGTGTTTTTCTCCTGTTGCTTCCTGTGTACTCTCTGTGTTCTGTATATTTAGTGTAACTAATGTGATGATGAGAGGTTCTTTTCTGGTCTTGTCTGTGTGGTGTCCTCAATTCCTCCCGTGTCTTCCTGGATTGGTGTCTTAGAGTGTCGTGCATATCTTGGAGTTCTCACCTGGACTCACTGTTTTATCCTTTTCCTTGTTTGCTGCTGCAGTTCCCCAACTTTGTGTTCTCGCTCCGTTACTGTGTTCTCTCCTTGATCTATCCTATTCAGGGGACTTTCCACAGAGCTTTCTATTTGATTTACCGCGTTTTCCATTTCTAGCATTTCCGATATCCTCTTTATTCAGTATTTCTATCTCTATGGAATTGCTCTTTCATATCTTGCAGTACCTGCTGTATTTCATCCAGCTGGTTGTATTCTCAATGAGAAGCTCATTTTCTTCTTTGAATACACACATATACACATCTGTGTTTATGATCATTCCTCTGAGTTTCTGCCTGTGACTTCTTGTTTCTCTCACCAGATGCCATCATTGCAGTCGTAGTGATTTTTGGGAGAGTCATCTTGTCCTGCTTTGTGTTTCTTACGTTACTGCGCTGGTAAACTGGATGGAGAGACATAGCAGGAGTCCCCAAACTTAACAGAGCACTATACAAGCAAAAGCAAAACCATCACAAGGCATATACAAAAGTGGAAGTTAAGTAACACAGAATAAGAAATAAAAAGAGTGAATTGCTGGTACACCTGCACTGATCTGATGGGTGAGGGTCTCAGATCCCTCTGGCTATGGCAGCTTCCACACGGTGCTGTTAATTCCATCTGCTATTAGTTCTGAGAATGGTTTGTTTTTTGCATCAGTGATACTCCTGTCCATTGAAGTATTTGACTTGTATGTGGCAGAATTGAGGGTGTAGTTCAGAAAATAGTTGCTCAGCGCAGGAGCTCAGGGTGTCTGATCAAAACTCTGTGTTTTTCTCTGAGCAGGACAGTAACTTCAGTAACAACCATGACTGCTTGATACTACTACTGTATGAATCTTGTGCTGGGCGATTAGTACTAGGCTCCCCTTGTCTTCTGTACTTCTATACTGTCTTCTATAAACACCCAAGGACAGACAGTGTGGAGTCTACGAAGATTTTAGTTAGTAAGATTAGGATTGGGAGGGAAGTAGGATATATAAAGATAAGGCTTAAGTCTTGGATTTCTTTTGAAAAAAAAAACATTGAAGTGGGTAAAATGGCTAGGAAGGGAAAGATGGGATACTGGTAGAGTCCACAGATTTTAGAGATTATTAAAGCTGTGGGAGGTTATGGTTACGAAGTAAAAAGAGGAATGGATAAGATGGAGAATGAAGAAAAGAGGCAGGGATGTATGTGGGAGTTTGGGAGATGTATCTGAGCGGTAAGCTGGGTAGAGAGACATAAGCAGGTGTCCCCCAACTTAACAGAGCACTATACAAGCAAAAGCAAAACCATCACAAGGTGTATACAAAAGTGGAAGTTAAATAACACAGAATAAGAATAAAAAGAGTGTATTGCTGGCACACCTGCACTGATCTGGTGGACGAGGGTCTCAGATCCCTCTGGCTGTGGCAGCTTCCACATGGTGCTGTGTGGGGAAGGGGGAATTAGAACCCTTGGTCTCTGCAGCCTCAGTGTTCTGGGGTCTCTGGTGTTTGGGGGAGGGGAGATTATACGTCCTTGTCTGGTAGTTCCCTTGGATCGCAGCACTTGTGCAGACTAGGTGTGTGTGAGGAGCACGCTGCCCTCCCGTTTCTGCTGCTCTTTCCACACGAATACTTCCTTGGGATTTCCTGACTGTACTCCCAAGCCATGTCCCTCACATTCTACAGAGCAAACACGGGGCTCTGTGGGCAGTCCACGAGGCTGGCCGTGAGCTGTCTGCACACGCTCCTGACCTATTTGCTGCCTTCCTTCCCACACTTCTCCCACCGCGCTGGTCTTGCTCTTTATTAAACAGTCAAGTGGGCACATCTCTCAGGAATGTCCTCATGTTGGATTCCTGTAGAGTGCCCTTTCCTTAGTTTTTATGACTTAACGTACAATTTGGGAGCCTCTTAGTTCACAGTCTTCCTTTTAAGACATTTTCTTCTCTGTTCTGCACAAACCAATAACCTTCCCCTCTTTCTCTTATTCCTTGATAGGATGGGTGATCTACAAAGATATATATATATATATATATATTTTTTTTTTTTTTGAGACAGGGTTTCTCCGTGTAGTTTTGGTGCCTGTCCTGGATCTCGCTCTGTAGACCAGGCTGGCCTTGAACTCACAGTGATCCGCCTGGCTCTTCCTCCTGAGTGCTGGAATTAAAGGCATGCGCCACGAATTAAAGGCATGCACCACCGCCCACCTGGCCTACAAAAATAAATTTTTTATCTAATTATTTTTTTCTATTTCTGTATCTTAATACCTTGAAAGTGCCTTGTATACTATAGATGCTGAATAGATACTTGTTAATGAAATTAAAGTATTTTATTTGCCACTACAGTCAGTTCTATGTTACAAATTACAATCCTTGGAATGTTGTTTATTCTCAAACAGCTTTAGGAGCTTGGTTCCCAGTGTGGCAGAATTAGAGGTGGTCAGTCTCTGAAGAGAGGCTAAATACAAGACAGTTAGGTCACTGAAGGTGGAGTCTCAGGGGATTAAGGCGGTTCTTAACCCTACTTAGCTTTAGTGAGCGAGAGAGCAAGCATGCATGCTCGCCACAGAGAAAGAGCTAGACAGAGATGTTACAAAAAGCAACAGTCCCCTCCTTACCCACTGGCTTCTGGTCTTGTCATGTTATCCCTTTCTCAAGCAATCTTGTTGTTTGTGTGCTCTTTACCATGAGGTCTGGACCAGAGCTGGGCAGAAACTGGTGCCAGCTTGTGACCCTCCAAACTTATGAGATAGATATACTTCTCTTTTTTGTTAATGTGTGCAGGCTCAAATTTCATTTGAGGAAAGCAGACTGAAAGTGACTGTGTCTTCAGTAATAACTCTTTTTTTTCTTCTTATGTCAAATCCTCTTCATACATTGAACGAGCAACTACAGTATGGCGTACTGTGAAGAGGAATGTGATGTTTTCTACCCTTCACATATCCATAGTGTACAGAGAGGAGCTTGACACTGCTCTGAAATGGAAACTGAGCAGTTTAAATTTAGTGTGCTATATGCTATGATACATTCAAAGGGCTGTATGGAAATATTAAGGAAGAAATATATTAGGCAAAATATGTAATGAATAGCTATACCAAAGAAGCATGAAAACATAAGCCCCAAAGAAATGAACTTTTTCCTAGGAGCTCACAGGTGATGAACGGGTGGGTGGGGCTGTTCACTGTTCTCCAGGGTCGCAGGTTCCCTTCACTGTGTTACTCCATCATCCCTTGTGGCAGGGGTTGGCAGATGTTCTTATAAAGGGGCATACAATAAGCACTTTAGGTTTTACTAACTGTATATTTATCAACAATATGAAAGCAACCATAAATAATATGTAGTAGAAAGAATGTGCATGTGTTTCAGTAAAATTTTATTTAGTGGAAAGTCAATTTAGGTCAATTAAATATCTTAATTACTTTTCTGTTGCTGTGAAAAATTCCACCAGCTAGGGACCAAGGAATTCAATACATGAGCCCATGGGGGCCATTCTGTTTTAAAACACCACCACAGATAGTATTCTGCCAACCCCAGTATTAGAGATACTGGAATTTATGCTTGAGTATTTATTATCTGTTGTATTATAGAGCATTAATTCTAATTTATTTTTAAACTAAGCTTAAAAAATTTAGTCTGGACAGGAGTTCTGTTTCTCTTGTGACAGGTATTATTTATTGGAATGAAATGGCAGTATATAGATATAAACAGCTAGTTCAAACCACTAACATAGGGAATAGAGTCAATAAAGTTAAAATTTCTTTCTTTTTTTTTAATTTTTGGTTTTTCAAGATAAGGCTTCTCTGTGTAACAGCTCTGGCTGGCCTGGAACTCTTTTTGTAGACTAGGCTGGCTTTGAATTCACAAAGATCCATCTGCCTTCTGCCTCCTGAGTGCTGGGATTATAGACACATACCACTATGCCTGGCTAAAATGTCTTATTTCTTATTTTATAGAAAAATAAAGGAATTCTATCCCTCTTTGGACAATACTTTAATACCTAGTGGTCTATGTCTAGCAGCTTATTCCAACAAGAATACTAAACTTAATCAGATAATGGGAGTATTTTAGTGATAAGTACAGAGTTTTATATGATCTTGTTAGGAAATTACTTAAAAACATTTCTGGGTAAGCTGTTTAACTCTGCTGTCCTTTAGTTCATCCATGCATAAAATTTAAAACAGTAATCATTACTTCCCAAAGACTTGAAAGTACTTAATGAATGTTGTCTTGTGCCTTTTGAGCTATGGATGATAGACTCTAAGTTGTACAGAGTATTATTTTCTTAGAAGTAATTTTTTTGTGGTCCTTGAAAAGTTACTTAGAGCTCATGTGGCCACAGTACATTTTTATTGTGATAATTATAAGCCATCTCACTAATTAAACGTTTTGATGTTTATTTATTTAATACTGGCACATGGAAGAGCTTCCTTTCAGGTCTTTTGTGTTATTTAAAGAGTTTGGAAGCACGTGGGCAGATTTCCATTGTTATTCCGATTTTCTTTTCTTGAAGCTTTTTATTTTCCTGGCCTTTATTTGAATATTTCTTGAAGCATTATAGGAATGTGTAGATGGTATCTATAGTCTATATCTGCTTCCCTTTGCTTTCTAAAAGCTGCAGTGGCTGATATTGCATTCCAGTTCATTTAACCCTTGATATTGGTGATCAGCTACCTAGGTTTTTAAAAGATCGTTACTCTTATTTTCCCTTCTGACCATTCTCATGGTAGTCCTCATTTCCTCCTCCTCCTCCTCTTCCTTCTTCTCTCCCTCCTTTTTCCATCCTCCTCCTCTTCTTGCCTCTTTCTACTTTCTTCTCTTGAAGCAGACTTGAACTAAATCTTCCTGTCTCCACGTAGAGGGCTGGGATTACATGCAGACCTCACTACATCCAGCTAAGTCACCAAACTGTAAATTTAAAAGGAATAGAGAAATCATGATGTGCATGTGAACACACCTAACCTCGAAAGATGCTGAGGGCAAAGTTTAGCTATTATCCAGTTGCTGTGAAAGGAGAGAACAGCTCTTTGCTTGTTTGAGACATAGTCTCAATATGTAGCACCGACTGGCCTGAAACTTTCTTTATAGGCCAGGCCTGAATTGAATTTATAGATATATTTCTCTCTGTTTCTCATATGCAAAACACCCATATACACAAAATAATAAAGCAAAATAAAATTATAAGTTTTTAAAAATTATATTTCCTCTCTTGGAGACATTTTAGACTTATAGAGCTGAGGGGAATCTAGAAAATTTCCAGTTTTTAGTCTTACTTCAGGAATCTGTGTCCTGCCACTCCTGATCATTGGTTTTGTGGCTTTTCTTTGAAAGCACACACTGAATGCCTAACTCCTACTTAGATACTGAGAAAACATAGAAGGTCTCATTTGGGGCTGTGGGGGCCCATGGATATGAGGAAAGACGGGAAGGGAGGTGAGAAGAGAGAAATGTGGTGAGGGACAGACGTGAACTGGGTTTTGGAAGCGTGTTGTGACCATTTGATTGTGTCTCTGGTAACAGGAACGCATGTCACCGGGACAGCTTGGCTTAGAGTTACGTTGATTTTATCACATTACTTCATATTTCTAGATGAGAAATTGTGAGAAATAATATGCTTTGGGGTTTCTTTATTTCCATTTCATCAGCCTGTTTTGCCCTTTTCATGAAACGGAAACTTAGATTTTTCCCTGTCAGCATTATGTTCTGAAAGAATTTTCCTTTTCATAGGAAAAAGAAAGCGTACTTGAGTGTCGAGGTCTCTTATTGAGTGTCCATTGGATTTAAAGGTATAAGGACATGATGCACTCCCTGAAGACCATCATGATGGTGGTGGTGGAGTCAATGATCAACAAGTTTGAAGACGATGAGACGCGGAGTGAGGACAGACAGAGGAAGATGGAGAAGGACACGAGCGGCAGCTGCTGTACGGACAATTGCTCCGACAGTGACTCCTCCTTCAACCAGGTGGGCTCCTGTTCCCAGTCTCCTCTTCCACAGTCTTGACGAATCTCTAACTTACATGTGTGCTTTCTCGGTTTTCCAGTGTAAAGATTCAGGAAAAAAAAAAAAAAAATCAAACTATCTGTTAGGATTTGGTCCATGAAGTACTATTTTACAGAGTTGTTTGTTTAATGAATAATTATGTCTCAGGTAATTCTTAACTGAAAAATTAGGTTTTGAATGAAAAATAATAATATAATAAGGGTTGAAACAAATCTCTTTAAGCATTAGTTTTGAACTGAGATGTAGCTGAGAGGTGGAGATAAAGCATTTATGCATTTTCTGGGGTTGAAAGTGGCTGTAAATTGTCAGTTTCAAACTTTAAAAGTTCTCGAATGTAAAACGGTTTGAGGTCAGTCAGTCTGGTGTGGTGGCACAAGACTAACCCTGGCCCTGTGGAGACTGAAGCAGGGGGATCATGCAGTTGAGGCCACCTGCCTTGCATCCATACCAAGTCCCTGTCCTAGGAGCTAAAAACAAACAAACAACTAAAAAGTTCAGGGTCATGACGGTTAGTTTTAACTGTCCACTTGACACAACTGCAAGTCACCTGGGGTTGTCCAAATGAGGTTGGCGGGTGGGTATGTCTGTGGAGAGTTGTCTTGGATGCTAATGTTAGTTAGTACTGGAAGATCCAGCCCACTGTGGGTGGTCCCAATCTGTAATCAGAGGATCCTGGACTGTGCAGTGCAGAGAAAGAGATCTGAGCACACGTAAACATGCATCCTTAGTCCTTTCTGCTGTCCGCTGTGCGTGTGGTGTGACTAACTGCTCACCTTCCTCCTTCTGGGACTTCCCTTCCATGGTGAACTGTAACCTGCGATTGTAGGTTAAAGTCCTCTCCCCTCTGAGTTGCTTTGTAGTCACATCCACAGAAACTGGGACAGCGGTCTTCAATTTCCTCTAACCAGGCTCTAGGTAGGAATACGTGTCATCTGACTACAGTAGAACTGGAAAAAGAAAGGCTTAAGACTAGATTAGTCTGAATAGAAGACAAAGAATCCAGCTAGACGTGTGTGCCAGGAGCCCCCCAACAGGCTTCCAGGCTAAACACTGTCTGCCTGCCTGCCTGCCTGTAATGATTTTGTTTTTGAAATCTGCACACCTGAAAAGCAAGTCTAGGCCTTTAGGATTAGCTATACATCATTTGTCACAAACCTCCACCTGTGAGAAGGTTCCTGCCCCTCTGCGGTGGGTACAGATTGCTTTTCCATGTGTCTCAGGGCCTGGGCTTTATCTGTAGTGCTGCAAATAAAGAAGGACATAATTAGAAAGTAGACCATAAGCATGTTTCAAAAATTGATTTGAGGAGTTCAGATACAACACGAAAAAAAGATGCACAGTGGCCACGGTGTTGAGCTGTGAACTTTACAAGCCAGGCTGATTCTGTGACGTGACAGAGGATGTGATTGATATTGGGGGTTTTCCACCTTATAGCCTGTGATAATTTCTTGTTCATGAGCTCTTGGGAAGAAGATGACTTAACTGCATTAAGTGGGGTTGGCTTAATTGTTTGACCGAGCATCTTCAGAAATTAAAAGACAGAAACCTTCATTTTGGGACTCAGGAGATCACTATTGAATGATATTACTTGTTTAATGAACTCTTTTAATACACTGAAACACAAGAGAAGAAAAAAACGAAGCATTGTTAATAGATCTCCAAAATGAAAGTATTAAGATCTAACTAAGCTTAATCGAGTAGTGAGGAGTTCATCAGTTGCTAATTCCCAAATGCTAAGTTATTTCTAGTGACTAGAATAACAGATCTTTCAGGTTTTGACAGAACAAAGTCATTATTTAAAATATTCTTGTTTTTCAATTTTGTCTTGTTTGGATTCTTCAAAAGAAACCATGCCTTCAGATCTGTGGCTTCCTTTGGAATGCCCACACACAGGCAGTACTTGAATCTTCTATGAGTATGACTGTTTCAGTAGAGATTAATTGGGTTGAAAGTGAACTCTGTCCATGAGGACTTTGTGGGATGCCTGAACTCTCTGAAACAAATATATGAATGTTAGAACATCCCGGATTGCTCTTTGAGAGTTGTGAGCTTGGAGAGGTGTGTGGGTACGCCTTTGCTTAGAAAAGAGATACTTTAGGAGGTAAAGCTGATGAGGGTCAGGATGAATTACTGTGAAAAGGTCCTGCTGACCCCAGTCTTCCCCAATGATCAGCTGCAATGTTTTCTTTCATGACTGTGAGGTTGATGACCAGTGGGAGGCTCTCAGGGCAGCCCCCTCCTGTAGCTCATCCAGTGTATATTGGTAGCACACCAATCAGTACAAGAATAGGCCAAGGAAATGATGATCTTTGCTCCTGACACTTGCAGAACTGAGAAGTATTTCTTTCTCAGGGACTAGGGTCAGAGGTTCATCATCTGACCACACACCTGTCTGTGAGAAGCTATTTACCATTATGAAGTCATCTATCTCCCGTAGAAACCACCTTAGATCAGCCTCCAAGAAAGCTAGCCCTTCCGACTCACTGATCCTGCACGTTGCCATCAGCTAGCTCAGTGTAATAGAGCTGCTCCTGTTACCACTCACCACTTGCTGCTGGACCCTGGAGTCTTTCCTATGGAAGCAAAGAGATGGACTCTGTGCCTTCTAACAACTCCATTAAATACTGACATTCTCAGTGATGCCTTCAAAATCACCACTTGCTCTGGTCTGAAGACAATATATCTGGATTTTTCCTTCCTATAATTAAAATTCACAGCATACAAAGTAATAGGTTTCATTATGACATTTTCATACATATATGTCATTATACTTTGTTCTTGTTTACCTCATCTTCCACTCCCCCAGCATCCTCTGTGCTTTTCTCTTGCTAGTCCCCTCTGCTCTCATTCTCTCAAAGAGTTTTTCTTATACTTTTCCTCTTCCACTTTCATGACCTTCCCACACACAGATTTGCATCTAGATTTTGCAAATGAAAGAAAGCATGGCATTTGTCATTCTGAGTCTGGCTTATCTCTCTTAACAGAATGACCTTCAGTTCTGTGCATTTTCCATTTATTCCTTAGGACTGAATAAAATTCCACTGTATATACTACTTTCTTTTATCCATTCATCTTTTGATAGGTATGCAAAGTGATTCCATTGCTTAGTGATTAAATAGAGCAACAATAAACATGCATGCAAAAAGATGCAAAGTTTCTTTGTGGTATGCTGACTTAAAGTTCTTGAATATATAATATACCTAGGAGTGGCATACTTGGAGAATATCATAGTTCTCTTTTCAGTTTTTTGAGTAATCTCAAATCAAATCCATATTGATTTTCATAGTGACTATATTCATCTACATTTCTCCCAGCTGGTTAAAGGATCTCTTTCCCCAAACCTCACCAGCCTTTGTTTTCATGATGGTAGCCATTCTGACTGGGACTAACCAGACTCTGGCTCAAAGCAGTTTTAAATTGCATTTTCCTGACAGCTAAGGATATTGAACATTGTCTCAAATGCTTATTGGCCATTTATATTTCTTTTATTGAGACTGTCTCTTTGGTTTATTAACTCATTTATTGATTGGGTGATATTGTGAGTGTTTAATTTTGCACTTAAATTAATTTTAGACATTAATCCCTTGTCTAATGTATAAATGACAAAGATTGTTTCATATCCTATAGATCACCTATTCATTCTGGTGATTGTATATCAACAAAAAATTTTGATGTTGCATTTTTGTGAATGGCATAATCCTTATTTCATTATTATTTGAAATATTGTAACTTGATCATATCTGGATTTTTAATCTATTATTGAAAAAACTGGAGACTCTTATTAGTATATGTAGACTTGGAGATATTGAAGAATAAAGCAGAGATAATAGTTTTGAACCATAATTTTGAGCAGAGCAATGAAAGAGTTTGGCATTGGGCCATTTCCTGCTGGGAAATTGGAATGTTCCCTAATTACATTAAGATTTTACAGTTAATGTTCTTTCTTTTCTGTCATCCCCTTATACTGTTTAGCATAGTACAGAACAAACATTATAATGCTTTGTAATGGGCTAGCTATTTTCTTATATTCCAAAGGAAACCTACCTCAGGAGATGTACTTTACATGAAGAAGGTGCTTTATAGTAATTGTTACCTGTTGCTCTTATATGCTCTTACTTTGTTACCTGTTTAAGGCATTAGCATCTTCTTTGCTTTATGAGAAATTTCTGTGATGAGCCATCCTTTGGTACATGTGGAGGGCAGAGTAATTGCCCTCTCTAAGATATCCATGTGCTAATCTTTAGAACCTGCGAATATGGGATCTGGGGCAAATAGGACTTTATTGATATTAGTTTTTAAAAGATTTATTTATTTATTTTTATGTACATTGGGGTTTGCCTGCATGTGTGTCTGTGCGATGATACAAGATCCACTGGAACTGGAGTTACCGACAGTTGTGAACTGCCATGTGGGTATTGGGAATTGAAGCCGGGTCCTTCGAAAGAAGAACCAGTGCTCTTAGCTGCTGAGCCATCCCTCCATCCCCTTTTACTGATGATTAAGTTCAGGTTTTCAGGTGGAGAAATGACTTGGGTTCCTTGGGGCCCAGTGCAGTCACAAGGGTTTATGTAAGAAACGCTCAAGGGCCTCAATGTGGAGGATGCGCTGTGCAGGCTGTAGGGCTGTTGGACTAATGTAACTGCTGGCTTGAAGATGAAGTAGGACATGGCCAGGAAACCAGGAAACAGGCTCTAGAAGCTGAAAGAGGCAAGGAAATAGATCACCCCCACTGGAACAGCTCAGGCTCCATTTATTGCTAGGCTTTGAGTTCTTCCAGTTAGAATTTTGTTGAGTTCCTTTTTCCTATACTGGGCATAGAGCCTTTCTTCTGTTTTTCAGAATGTGGATTTCCAGATATCCTAGTGTATTATTATTATTTTGCCATGACTCCTCAAACTTTAATGTCTGGAGCTTAACCCATTTTCTGGCGCCTTATGCAATCCTCCAGACTTGGCGGTGTTCTGGTGAGCATTCTGTGATGATGGGGGGACTGCAGTTTTCAGCCTCATCAAACAGTAAGGGTAGCTGTAGCACAACTAACATGTGGCAGATTCCTCCATCTTTGGCTGCTCTGGTTGATGAGTTCATTTTTTTTTTTTGATTGTTTAATGAGAGAAAAGCAAGAGCCTAAAATCTTAAAAATATAGAGGTGAAAGGGGAAGACAGGTGACTTTTTTTTTTTTTTTTTGTTTTGAGACAGGGTTTCTTTGTGTAACAGCCCTGGCTGTTCTGGAACTCACTCTATAGACCAAACTGGCCCCAAATTCACAGAGATCTTTCTGCCTCTGCCTCCTGACTGCTGGGATTAAAGGTGTGCACCACCACTGCCCGGATTTTTTTTTTTTTTTTTTATTTTATCTACATTAGTGTTTTGCCATGGGTTTCAGATCTCCTGGAACTGGAGTTACAGACAGTTGTGAGCTGCCATGTGGGTGCTGGGAACTGAACCTAGGTCCTCTGGAAGAGCAGTCAGTGCCTTTAACCATTGAGCCATCTCTCTAGCCCCTGTGAAAATTTTAAGAATGAGAGTAATAATATTGTCCAGCCTGAAAAAAATAGTTTAGGGGAAAACCTGGGCAGGGCAGGTGTGAGCTTATATTTGCCTGTTTGCTTGTTTTGGTATTATTCCCTTGAGGAGACAATTTAACACCAGAAAAAGAGTTACTTTGATTAACCGTATTAATATATTCCTTTTTATGAATACTTAAATGCTTCTTCATAACTTAAAATATTAATAGACTTTACCATTTTTGAATATAGCACTTTAAAAGAAAAGTGATTTTTTTTGTTTTGATCAGTATAACTCAAACATCTAGGAAATTTTAGAATAAGCTTAACAATTGAAAGTATTAAAACTTTTATTTTGAAATTACCTTAGTCTGTATTTCAAGCTTAATTATAAGTAGATGCACAATTCAGAAATTTTAGAGGTACTCAAAAAAGCCATTCCAGGCGAGCCTAGTTCATTCTGAATCTATCTTGAACTAAGTCAGTCTGAAATAATCGATGGCTGTGCCATTGATGAACCTTGGCTCTTATCCTCTTCTGTGTCTCGGTTTTCTTTTTGAATTTTTAAACACAGATAGTTATTTTGAGTGTTTCCCCAGTGCACTAGTTATGGTTTCTCTTGTGATAACACACCGTGACCAAAAGCAATTTGGGGAGGAAAGGATTTATTTCAGCTTACAACTCTCAGGTCATACTTAACCAGTGAGGAGAGTCAGGGCAGGAACCTGGGGGTCGGAGCTAAAACCAAAGCCGTGGAATGATGCTGTTTGCTGCCTTGCTCTTCATGGCTTGCTCAGCCTAATTTCATATTCAACCCAGGGCCACCTGCCCAGAGGTGACAATGCCCACAATGGGCCAGGCACTCCCACATCTTTTTCCAATTAAGAAAATGCCTTATAGATTTGTCTACAGGCCACCTACATGGAGACAGTGATGCCTTCAGCAGGCTGGGTCCTCTCATAGCAATGGTCAATCAAGAAAATATTTCATAGACATGCCCATAGGCCAGTCTGATGGAGGTGATTCCTCAGAGTTCCTCTTCCCAGATGACTCTCACTGTGGCTGTGTCCAGTTGACAGTAAAAACCAGGACAATGACTGAACACTGTTGTTCTTTTTAGATCATCATTTTGAGCATCTTTTGTTCTGGCTTTTCTCTTTTATGCTATGCTCAGAAGTGATTTGTTCAGTTTTTGCTTTAACACATATAAATATGTCCCAAGTCCTCTTGGAAGCTTCTTACGTTGATATGGTCACATCTGTTACCAACAACAGATACATGTGATGCTTTGCAGATCAAGCCACAGGCACTACTTAACACCCTCAGGAGTTTTCATCTGAACCACTGAAAATCCAGCACTTAGGTATTGTAGTAGACACGTCACATGATCTAGTTAAGTATGTTCTAGTTAGTTGCTGTCACTATTTATGTTTATCCAATGCTAACCAACAATATAAAAAATGGACTTTAATATAGTGCAGGTCAGCTTTAATTCAGGCAGTAGGCTGAATGGTATAATGAAGAGTTGTATAATGTATAAAAGCATTTTTCAGGAGCAACATGGCTGTGTTTAGGAAGACAAAGGAATTTTATAGAGTTGAAAACAGATTGAAACTATATTACACCTTTTCTTTCTTCTGTCCTTGTATGCTTTTGTGTATGTGTGTATGTGCTTGTGTGTGTGCACACTCATGTGTACTTGCACGTGCAGTGTTAGAGACTGAATCCAGAGCCTTGCACATGGTAGGAAAGTGCTGTGCTACTGACCTCCACCTCTAGCCCAAGGTTACATTTTTCTAATACACCTTGTAAAGTGGGAAAAAAAGACAAAGAGTAGAATTGAAAGGGACAAATAGAGTAGAATTAATTGTTTGGGTGTGGACTCTCATTTAAGAGATGTATATTGGGCTAGACACCAATCCACGAATATAGCAGAGTATCATTGGCATCATTACATTGACATTATTTTTTTCTCCAATCATATTTGGTTCTATCCTAGGTCTTTGGGTCATCCGGCCTGTGGGTCCTGGTGCTCCAGGGAGTGTCGGGGTGGGCTTACTTTTGTGGCATGGGTCTTAGGCTAGACCAGTCATTAAGAGACTTCATCCAGCAACTGATGGAAACAGAGACAGAGACCCTCAGGCAAACATTAGGCTGAGCTCGGGGAATCCTGCTGAAGAGAGGGAGGAAGCCAGCGTGGTCAAGGACATCACAAGAAACCCCACAGAATCAACTAACCTGGGCTTATAGGGGCTCACAGAGTCAGAATTGGCAACCAGGGAGCCTGCATGGGACTGATGTAGGCACTCTGCATATATGTTATAGTTGTGTAGCTTGGTCTTCTTGTGAATCTCCTAACAGTGGGAGCAGGGCCTGTCTCTGACTCTTTTGCTGACTTTTGGGACCCTGTTTCTCATACTGGGTCGCCTTGCCTAGCTTTAATACAAGGGGAGGTGCTTAGTCTGACTGCAACTTAATATCCACGGGAGGCTTGCCCTTTTTTGCACAGAAATGGAGACGCAGTAGATTTTGGGGGGGGTATAGAGGAGTATGGGGAGGGAGTGGAACTGGGAGGAAAGGAGGGAGGTGAAACTGCGGTCAGGATGTAAAATAATAAATTAATTAATAAAAATACTTGCTTAGGACAAAAATGAGAAACAAGACTGAAAAAACAGTGATTCTCAGGATAATATATAGAATGTGCTTAAAAAGAGACATGTATTCTGCAACTACTATGTGTACTGTGGTGCTTAAGCCACTGCAAAAATGCAAATATTAATCATATGCGTATTTCCTTGTGGAGATTAAGGAGGCACCTACATAAGAGAACTGTAAGGTAGAAATGGATCATAGAGCCTTTACAACTCATCTCAAAGAACTGCAGAGAAATGTATTTCAGGATGGGAATGGACAAAAGCTTTAAGTCAACAGAGCATATGGTATATATGAGACTCTATTGACACTCTATATGAAATGTTAGAAGAAGGTTTTGGGGGAGTAGTTTGGAATGGTTGATGAGGATCGGATTGTGAGGGGAAGGCAAAGGTTATACTTGAATCATTGCTTGTAGATCCTGGCTGTAAAATTGGAATGTTGAGAAAATATCCAAGACAAAGAACACTCAGCGGCCAAGCTGGCTCATGTTTTCACAGCGAAGGGAAACCATTTCAAGTTTTTATTAGAGAAGTGGCCCCGGGAGGGCTTCCGTGCAGTTGTAAGTGTGAGAGCATTAGCAGGGCGTGGTTGTCAGGAAAGAAGTCAGAAGGCTGTCACTTGTTAAAAGAAGCAGTAAGAATTGGACTGAGGTAGATTGGTAGTGGGAAAGAGGAACAGAGTAGTGTAAGAATTATTGCAGAAGTAGGATCCATAAACTCTATGGGCAGAGTCTAAAAGCTGGTGCAAATAGTATTGGAACTGAAGTTGTAGCTATGGTGTTTAGCTCAGATGGCTGGGGAGATGGTGGTGTCTTGAACTCGGTGCTTGGGAGGAGAGTCAGATGTGGAGACAAGGTAAGGTTAGTTTTTTTTTTTTCAGATTAGATGATACTAGTATGACAAGCAGCAATTCATGCCGGATTCTCATGGTAGAAGAGTTTGTGTTGGAGCTAATGTAGTGTGAATCACCTGTGAAGTGTAGCTGTAGATAGCAAGTAGGGGACACTTGAGGTGGTCCATGTTTTCCATGTCAGTAGGGGCAGGATGATTTATCAGAGGAGGTATTAGGGACTTTGGTGTTGTGTTTTTGTTGCTACCTTTTAATTAATTCATTAACTTTAAAATTTCTAGACAGAATTTTGCCACGTACCTGGCCTTGAGCTCCTCAACCTGCTGCATTAGTCCAGCGTTGCTGAAATGACAGTTGTGTGCCATTTTGCCCATAGGGACTTCAGGCTGGGTAAATCTCACAGCAGGAAGGATGGTTAATTAGCTATGATGAACGCAGGAAGTCAAAGGAGATGGGGCTGAGTCCTAGGTGGTGGCACATGCCTGTGGTCCCTGTACTTTGGAAGTGGATGTAGGAAGATCAGGAGTTCAAAAGGCCAGTCTTGGCTAACCAGTGAGTTCAGTTAAGTGTTGCCTAGGCTAGGGAACTTTTTCTGAGGAAGCACAAAATGAAAGATCTTTAAAATTTGGCATCTTGGTTACTTATCTATTGCTGTGATAAGACAAACACAGCTTATAAAAGAAATCATTTAATTTGTTGTTCACAGTCATCAAGGCTGGAAGCATGGTAGCTGGCGGGCAGTCATGGCCCTGGAGCAGTAGCTGAGAGCTCGTTTTGATATACAAGCACAAGGCAGAGAGAGATAACTGGGAGTGATTTGGGCTTTTGAAACCTCAGCACCCTCCCCCAGTGACACACCTCCTCCAACAAGGCCACACCCACTAACCCTTCCCAAACAGTTCCACCAACTGGAGACCAAGTATTCAAATACATAAGCCTATGGAGGCCATCCTCCCCCGCTTCCCCCGCAAGGGAGTAGTGGTGAAAAAGGAGGAGGGAAGTTGAGGAAGCACCGTGTTGGTTGGCTATGACAGCTTTGTAAAATATAAGAGATTTCAGTGTCTGGAATATTGCACATAAGTCTTTGTTACAGCGACCACTTACAAGATGAATTCTGTTAAGAACTAAGGATTATCTCTTTAATTGACTGCTACTTAGCATAATACTGCTTGTCTCATCGACTGTAACAGAATGTTCAAGTAATTGCTCACTTACCATTTGTCACAGCTGTTATGGAACTTGCTACTGTATTGCAGATAAGAATGGGGATCAGTGAATTATCTTTCCAGATTTCTTCTTAAATAGGCTGTTGTAGGTGAAAAGCAGTTACTTCGTATTTTCCTTTTTTGGTTTTTCAAGACAGGGTTTCTCTGTGTAGTTATGGTGCCTGTCCTGGATCTCCTCCGTAGACCAAGCTGGGCTTGAACTCCCAGAGATCTGCCTGGCTCTGCCTCCCCAGTGCTGAGATTAAAGGCGTGCGTCACCGCCTCCGCCTGGCCCTATTTTCTTATATAGACAACAGAAATGTAAAATTTATTTGACAATTTGAATAAGGATGACGCAAAGCATTCAGCCCAGAGATGCAGTGCTGCTGTAGGGAGATGTCGGGACCGAGGATGGGCAATGGGAGTTGAGGACAACATGGCCAGAGGAGGGAGCTAGGATTTAGAACTCTGAATACAGCTTCTCTCCTGCATCCTTGACACTGTTGGTCCTTGTTTGCTTTCTTGACCAGAAGCAATTTAGAAAGGAAAAGGTCTATTTGGCTGACATGTCCCAGTTGTAGTCTATCATTGTGCAAAGTCAGGGTAGGAGCTCAAGCAGAAGCAGAGGCAGGGACCACGGAGAAAAGCTGCTTCCTGCCTTGCTCTTCCTGGCTCACTTAGTTGAGCTCTCCTCCAGCAGTCTTTGGTCAAGAAAATGCCCCACAGACATGCCCATAGGCCAGTTTGGTGGAGGCAGTTTTTAAACTGTCAGCAGTGATGCCATGCTGTCACAGAGCCGTAGTGTAGGGGGTGGTGAAGGTGCAGACAGATTGCCCTTGTGAGACCAGGGAATGCTTCCTCAAGAAGCTGGATGAGCTGAGGTCAGAGTGGTAACCGGGCAATTGTGCAGAGCTCTGGGGGAGCCTAAGAGTGTACTGTACACCTTTTTCTAGATGGAGGGTTTTATTTCAGGAATTTTTTCACCAATACACAGGCTATGGAAAGTCTGGGGAAGAGGGTAACACAGAAGGGTGAGCAGAGGTGGGACTGTGACACGGGAGGGGAGCAGAGGTGGGACTGTGACACGGGAGGGTGAGCAGAGGTGGGACTGTGACACAGGAGGGTGAGCAGAGGTGGGACTGTGACACGGGAGGGGAGCAGAGGTGGGACTGTGACACGGGGGGGGGGTGAGCAGAGGTGGGACTGTGACACGAGAGGGTGAGCAGAGGTGTGGCTGTGCTGTTCCTGTCTTTTATTGTTTGCTGTTTGGTAGTTTTGTTTGATTCATATCACTGTTCTGGGTGCACAATGTGTATTTTTTTTTTAATCTCTTGAGGCTTTCAATGTTCTGTACATTATCGTGGCTCAGCAAACAGTATCATGTACAGGAAGGTGCAGTGTTCTGTTGAGAAATTTCAGGTCTGACTACAAAGCCATGAAAAACAAAAGTTACAAGTTTCTCCTGATAGAAATAGATTGATCACCTGTCTCTTGTTCAGAGTGCATAGCATGCCTGCAGTTGTGTTAGCCATCGTTTATGGTGGCTCTTCCGGAAGTCTACTAAATAACTATATGTTCTATCTATTCTATTACAGAGTTACAAATTCTGTCAAGGAAAACTACAGCTGATTTTAGATCAGTTGGATCCTGGGCAACCTAAAGAGGTAAGTTCAAAGGATAGCTGTTCTGTTCAGTAAGATACCATGCACGAGTCTAGACTGCAGTCAGTAGTAGCTGGCTGTTTTGTTGTTGTTGGTGGTGGTGGTTATGGTGGTGGTGGTGGTGGTGGTAATTTTTGTTTGTTGTTGGTTTTTTAGATGCTAGGTCTTTATAATTATAAGCAGTCTTGGGTTGGTAACCATGATTAGCTTTTCTGTCTGGAGCAGACACTCACATTGTGCTCACTCACTCTTTCACTCACTCACTTCATTTCTTCTTTTCTTCCTGTGTGTCCACAGGTACACATGGTTTCATGTGTATGTGTACATGAAATCCAGAGGTCCACATCACTTGCCTTCCTCTACTGCTTACCTCCTTATTTATCCATCGATTTATTTTGCAACAGGGTCTTTTACTGAACCTGGTGCTCACTGATTGTCTGAACTGGCTGGCCTGTGAACTTCTGGTTTCCTCCATGGCTGCCCTTCTATCCCCAGTGTTAGAATTACAGATATGCACAACAGTGCCTGACTTTTTATGCGATTCCAGGGGCTGTGAACTTAGGCCCTCATGTCCCCCTAGGAAGAATTTCTTTAGAGATTTTTTTGATTTGAGGAATATACATACTCCATCTGTTTTCCCTAGCTTCAGTTTGGAAGGGATAAAGCTATGTGTGGTTGTCTCTGTAGCTATCCCCTTTCAGTATTTTATTGTTAAGAAACCGCAATGCTTGTTTCATTTTTAGAAAACATGAGCATCTACTTAAGGTTATTTTAATAGATAACATGGAATACTATCATGTACAATGCCTTGAAATATGTACAGACTGGATAGTGACTAAATTCAGTTAGTAAACATATATTACTGCCCATAATTTTTAAAATTTTTGATTGAGTGGCTTACATTCTTTCCTGACAAATTTTTAGGAGTAGAATGTACGATACATACGCATTGGGTTGTACAATAGATCTCACCAACTTTTTCCTTGCAGCTTATATTTTGTGTTGGACAAACATCTCACCAGTTATTATGCATGAAACTCTAACAGTTTATTAGAAAAAAGTTTGGGGGTGGATCAGCAAGTGAAGTGCTTGCCACCAACCCGGATGATCTGAGTTCAATCCCCGGACCCACCTGGTGGAAGGAGAAAACTGATTCCTGCAAGTCCTTTGACCTTCATACATGCTCCCACACCCCTGCACATCCACTCTCACACACTAAATAAATAAATAATGAAAAACATTTAAAAAAGGAAAAAGAATTTTGAAGAAGCAATTGTATTAAATTATATCTGTTCATATTTTGAGAGATTTTTAGAAGCTATTATTTATTGATGTCTTGTTTTATTAGTCACTTTGAATTAGAAACTACAATAGGATCTTTAAAAGTGATACCACAGTAAGCATTTATTTCTAAATATTTCTAATTACATATTTTACATTATTTCATGGAAAAAGTAAGCTTACACATTGTTTATTAAAGGGAATTTGATATGGCTTCATTTTTAGAGCTGTGTTAGTGAAGGAAAGAAAGAGAGGTTTGGGTGCACTGTTTTCTAGGACAAGCACCATATAAAATCCAGTAAGGGAGTTTGTTTTTTATGTTGTTGACTGAGAGAAACAAATTTTATCAAAGCAAGAGGATAAAAGATTAACTGAACTTTTAAAAATACAGCAGTGTACAAGAATAGATGAAAAAAGAAATTTACCCTAGAATAAAAATTCATAGACTGTAACTCAAATTTAAAATAGTTCTTTGTAAGGTCCAAAAAGCATACAGTGAGAATGGAAGACAAGTGGAGTTACTTTCCTATTGCTGTGATAAAACACAGAACCAAGGCAGCTTAGGAAAGGAAGCATTTAATTTGACTTATGGTTTCAGTTCGTAATGGCAGAGTGAAGAAACAGCTGTCCTCTCAATCACAGGAGTCTTTTGAAATCTCAGAGCCTGCCCTCAGTGACATACCTCTCCAGCAGACATCCTAATCCTTCCTAAACAGTTCCAACAATTGAGTACCAAGAATTCAAGTACATGAGCCCATGGGGGCCATTCTCATTCAAATGAACACAACCAGTACAGATAAATTATTTTGGAAATACATGTTTTGCAAGAGCTGGAGAACAACTGCATATAGAAGTAGAAAATCAGGAGTAATTGGCCTTAATAGCCAAGGAAAATGATAGCCTTTGTATATTGTCAGGAAGTAAAGCTTTCTTTTAAAATTGCTGGTCTTAATTATATTTTCAGAATTTCTCCAGTGGTCCTAATGTGTCTTCTTTGCTGCTTCACTTAAATAACACTGGTCATATTTTTCTTACGGAAAGTATAAAAACAGATTCTTAAAAAATTGAGTTTCTTTTTAGACAATTGCACCTGTGTATGTAGCATCTACTGGTTACTCTCACTCCAATTCATCAGCCTCTCCCCAAAATCTTTCACATTTATTTGTGTCAATTCGAAAAACAATTTTTGTGTGTGTGAGTAAATATATGTAGCATGTTAGGCTAATAAATCAGTTTGCTTGAGAACAGTACCAAGAGTTTTTGTCACAGAATTGAATTTCGTTTTTAAAGTTTATTTTTTAAAACTTTGTATTAATAAATTTTGTCCTTTGGCAATGTCACACGCGTATTTAATGTATTTTCATTACTTACTCTATCCTCTGTTACCTCCCTCTCAACTCTGATAGCCCCTCCCCACTAAATCTCTTTTCCCATATTCATGACCTCTTATTTTGTTTCATTTCCCTTTGACTGTGGGCATGGATTTGGACCTGTCTACTGCACCCTGTGGGCTCCCTAGTGGGCACAAGACAGGGTACTGTGCCTTGCCTTCTGCCGGAGTCTGTTAGTTGGCAGCATTTCAGTAAGTTATAGGGTCCCCGGCATTCCTCTCACAGTTCCTCCGTAGCTGACTGTGGGCATGCCTGGTCTTGCAGAGGTCACGATGACCATGGCTGTGTCTTGCTTAGAAGATGCTATTTTATGGCCCTTTTCCTCATCTTCTGGCTTTCTTGTGCCTCCTCTGTGATGATCCCCGAGCGTATGGAGATGGTGCAGATGTTTTGTTTAGGGCCAATCTCTCAGCTGTCACATGTTCTCAGTATCTTGTGCAGCCGTGGGTGTCTGTATTGTTCACTCTAAAGAGCTGTTCTTCTAATTAAATTGGACTGGCATTTGTTGGTCCATTCCTGGTTGGTCTGCTTGAGGCAGGTCAGCTGGGGAGGGATCCTGGCTGAAGGTTTTTTTAAACCTCAGACTTTTGGGTGTATCTTTAGGTATATCTTTGGTATGTCATTTAGTATCAATTTTTCAAATGAATTACTTTCCAGAAATGGTTCTGTTTAAATGAATAGTTCTGATTTATCCTATTGAAATCTAAGAAATCAGAGATCACTTTATTTTTCTTTTGGCATTTTGCATTCTGCTTTTTTTTCTTGATTATTAGTAAAAAATGCTAAATGAAACCGGATACGAGACTAAACTACTTTTATATATTACAAATTTTGTCTTCAATTTAAATGGATTACTTGTAAATATATTCTTGCTTAGAGACTTTTCTTCTGGGTAAATTTCAAGTAGTAAATTCTTTATAGGATTTTATTCTAGAAGTTACCTGAAAAGGAGAAATTACTTAATATTGGAAGCGCCTGAGTTTTCAAACCCTCTTTCTAACCTCCCTAATGCCTGTCCCACAGGTGTGTTCAGCGGTTTTCCTCGATGGGACCCCATGGAGCACCCTGCATTTCCCCCTTTATCTGAAACAGTTGAGTCTGTGATGGAGGTCTCTGCTGCCTCAGTGTTGCTCCCTGGCTTTGATTTATATCAAGTGACCAGACTTTGAGTAGAAGCTTGGCCTTGTTATGTTGCCTTTTTAGCAGTTATAAGAGTGCAAATGAAGCTTTGCTCTCTGAGGTGGAGCCTTCTCCACTTTTGTCCCTTGAGTCTGTGTTTGGGCTGAATTCTGATTGGATTCTATAATGATTAGGAAGTAGCCTTTCTGGGGGAAGGTAGAAATTCAATTTTGCATTTCACCGCTGAGTTAGTTTTTCTCCTTCAGTGGCTAGAAGGCCAGAAAATATGGTCCAGCAGCAAAATGAAAACACTTGATCAGATTGTTCCCTGGGAGCTGTTCACAGAGGCAGGACTGGGAATGCCTTTCCAGTGGCTGTGTGGGCGGTGTGCTGAAAGTAAATCAGGCACTCTCTAGCAGCCCTAGTGGGAGGCATACAGTGTGGGGATGCCCAGGATGAGGCTCCTGGAAAACGTTGCTTGGTGGTTCCAGTGCAGCCTCCATCCATTTCTCTTAGCTGTGATACAGTCACAGTACACGTGTACTGTTGCAGATTTCGTTACAAAAGACAGGCCATTCTTGCTTTCTCTACCTAGCACTTAGTTTGCATAAAAGTGTTCCTAAGAGTTACTTTATGAAAGAGCATCTGATTCTCAAAAGTGACTCATTAAAACATAGTTTCTCTGGTTCTTCCTCTTAGTAGTTTGTTAAATAGTATCTTGGAGAATGGAAATTCTTTTAGCATTAATAATTGTGGTGATATGTGGTGTACCCTAATAAATTTGCCTGAGGATCAGAGGACAAAGGCAGCCACTATTTTAGACACAGAGGGCAGGCAGTGGTGGCACACACCTTTAATCCTGGCACTTGAGATTTCATGCCTTTGCTTGGGAAGCACACATGTCTTAAATCCCAGGAAGTAATATGGCAGGGCAGAGAAAGGTATATAAGGCGTGAGGAGAACTCACTCTCTTTAGGCTAAGGGTTACAAAGAGGTAAGAACTAGTGGCTAGCTATTCTGCTTCTCTCATCTTTCAGCTTTCTGAAGATGATGAAGATGAAGAATATCTGGCTCTGGGTTATTTATTAAAAGACCATCTAAGATTCGAACAACAAATAACATTGTTATTTTAAACTCTGTAGGTGAGATATGAAGCTTTGCAAACACTATGCTCAGCTCCACCATCTGATGTCCTCAACTGTGAAAACTGGACCACTCTCTGTGAAAAACTGACCTCGTCTCTGTCCGATCCAGATCCTACATTCACTGTAAGGAGACAGCTGTGAATCGCTCTTCTAGACCCAAGGGCGATTTCATCATTTTCCTTAGTAGCTCAGCCGTGGAACTTCAGTTTAGGGTTAACATCACAAGAGAGACAGGAGGCAGGTAGTCATGGCAAAACAAGGTATCCAGTTACATTTATGTATTTTAAATCTTCCATCAGTGGAGATATTATTAGACTCGAGGCAGAAATGATTTGGGAACCACTTTTGTTATTTATATCAAAAGAAAAAGATGTTTGCCTAATACTTGGATACAAACCCCAGAAAGTATTCTACATTTCTATACAAACTTTGATATGAGGACTTCAAAGGTGCAAAAAGAGATATTTTTAGGGTCACCTTTAGCATTTCAATTCTAAAAAGAAATTGTCAGTTTACCTGTATTTTTCCCCTTATCTGATGGAAGAGAATCATGCCTGAATGTATTTTCTTGATTTCAAAAATTATGACTTTATAAACATGTTAAAAGTTTCTAATGGGTCATTACAAGTTGCTTTATTTAGCTATTGTACATTACCATGCAGCAAGGTTCAGCTCATTACTTGAGTTCACAAGTTGCAAACAATTGTTATAAAGAAAGCCGGAGGCAGGATCAAATTGTTTTGGACAGATATAGCATCCTTTTATTTTAAGTTTATGCTGCATCTAAATTGCTAGCGACATCATTGCTGTTCTATAGAGCTGTTATGTGCAACTGACTGAAGCCTCTAGTGGCTGAAAAACGACAGATTCTTATGAGCTGCTGCAGCTGTAAACACAGACTTCACATACTTCAGAGCCTTTGTTCAGTGGGAATGTCTGAGAGTTAGCGGAAGATATCATTAACCATCTGGGGACCTATTTCCCGTGAAAATATTAGCCTGGGTGATATAAACAAGGTTATTAATTTTGTTCCTGTAGATTAGAAAATGTGAGGCAAGATTGTTTTTATTTAATGGCAACTTGTATTTCGCTAGAAGATTTCCTCTTCTCATGCTATTTAAGTGGTTTGAAAGAAAATGAAGGGTCAGGTACTATTTTAATGCCTATTAGTGTCAGGGACTGCATTTATTTCTCATTCAGTTTATTTTGTGATTATTTTCTCTGTGAGTTTTGATAAATTGAAAATTAAAATGTTTATGTAGTTTTTTTTTTTTTTTCTAGTGAATAGGCGCTGTTCCTAGACAGACTCCTAAACGTTCACTAATGTTAAATATAAAGAAACAAGTCCTGGACTTGAAAACGTGTGGTCTTGCAATGTAGTGTTGCCTGTGTGCCCACTGCTGGATGGCGTCATTAAATCAAGACTAGAACCTCCATGCAAGCCTCCAGCCTCGTCTCCCAGCCCCACTGACCCCTCCTTCCTCCCGCTTTCTGCTCCTGTTCCCTGCCGTTACAAGATTGCATAGCAGTACATTTTTGTCATTCGTTTTACTCTTAGCTGTGGTTAGTTTTCCTTTTGGCTGAACAAGAATATGCCTCTTTAAAACAGACACGTGCTTCATCTGGTTTTGGATAGTGTCTTTCGAGTTTATTTTCTGTTTAAATGTGTAAAGTGTATCATCTGTGCGGTTGTAAGAAGCTTCAATCAGAATGTTCTCTCTCATTTCTGTAGGACCGGATTCTAAAGTTCTATGCACAGACTTTTACACTCTCGCCGTTACACATGACCAAGGAAATTTATACAAGCTTAGGTATGTTTACTAAATATTTTATTTTATTTGAGGTATGTGCTCCTCAAATATTTTTCTCTTATATATACTTAAGAAAAATTCATAAGCAATGACTCTTTTTCTAGAAGCATTGTATAATATAATGGCTATATATTTTTATCTTTGTTTTCAGCTAAATATCTGGAGTTATACTTTCTTTCTAGAGAAAATCACATTCCCACTCTTTCAACTGGAGTAGATATAACCAGTCCGAATGTGACCCGTTTACTGAAAAAGGTATCCGTTTACTATAATTACATTATGTAAAGTAGATCTATTATTTCAGAATTATAATGTTTTGAGAGATTTTGTGCACTGCTTACAGGTTCGCCTTCTGAATGAATATCAGAAAGAGGTTCCATCTTTTTGGATTCGTCATCCAGAGAAGTAAGTCCCCCGAGTTAGGCAATGTAAGGCATGGGCTACGCCCCTCAGGTCTTTCCAGAACAGAAGGCAACAGTGGCCTTTGGTGACTTACATGGTTCAGTGTGCCACTTAGGTTTTTCCAGCTTGATACAAAATAGAACCACCCAGGAAAGGAAGCCCTCAGCTGAGGAACTGCCCTCATCACACTGGCCTATGGGGTATTTTCTTAACCGCAGATGGATGCAGGAGGTGCCTTCAGTAGGCACGTGGGCCCGGGCTGTGTGAGAAAAGTGTTTAGTGAGCCGAGGAAGCAGGCTTGAGGAGAGAAGCTGTAAGCAGGGCTTCCCTGGTTTCTGCCCGAAGCTCCTGCCTCAACTTCCTGTCTTGGCTTCCCTTGATGGAATGTAACTTGTAAGCAAAAGCGAACCTTTTCCTCTTGAAGTTGCTTTTGGTCATGATGTTTATCACAGCAGCAGATAAGTACACCAGGACAGAAGGTATTAATACAGTTTTTCTTTGATATAGGCATACTTAGCTGTGCACATGGTCCAACTCAAGTATTTTTTTTTGGTTTTTTTTTTTGTTTTTTTTTTTCGAGACAGAGTTTCTCTGTGTAGCTTTGCGCCTTTCCTGGAACTCGCTTTGGAGACCAGGCTGGCCTCGAACTCACAGAGATCCGCCTGGCTCTGCCTCCCGAGTTCTGGGATTAAAGGCGTACGCCACCACCGCCCGGCTCAAGTATTGTTTTTATGTCACCTACAACATTGTGAAAGAAGGGTGTTGAGTCTTGGGCTCTTAGGGATGTTTGCTACTTTGGACAAGTTTCTTAAATTCTGAAACGATTGTAAGAGCATCTGCGAGTCTAAAACTGAGCGTTATATCTGGAGACTTGAGTGCTGAAGCAGAAGGAACTTAAGTTTTTAGAACAGTGTGGCAATATTTTGTTGGACTCTAATATTGCCTAAAGATCAGAGGACAGAGCTAGCCACAGAGGTCAGGCAGTGGTGGCACACACCTTTAGTCCTAGCACTCAGGAAGCAGAGGCAGAGATCCACCTAGACTACACCAGTTTAATCTAGTCTAAAAGAAACAGAGCCAGGCAGTGGTGGCACACACCTTTAATCCCAGCACTTGATATCTTATGCTTTTGCTACCAGTATTTGGGAAGTACACACGCCTTTAATCCCAGCAGTTGGGAGGTAGAGCCAGGCGGATCTCTGTGAGTTCGAGGCCAGCCTGGTCTACAGAGCGAGATCCAGGACAGACACCAAAACTACACAGAGAAACCATGTCTCGAAAAAAACAAAAAAAAACAAAAAAAAAAAAAAATGAAGTGAAATGAAATGGCTGGGTGGAGAAAGGCATGTAAGGTGTGAGGAGATAGGAACAGGAACCCTTTTGGCTGAGTCCTCAGAGCCATTCAGCCATTCAGTCTGAGGATTTGTGGAGACAGGATCAGCTGGCGAGTTGGCGAGGTGAGAAGTGGCTGTGGCTTGTTTCCTCTGATCTTTCAGCATTTATCCTGATATCTGGTTCTGGGTTTTTAGTATAAAACCATTTAGGATTTGTGCAACAGAACAGAAAAACTGACTGGCTCTTAACCTCTACCCTTTGTAGAAAATACAAAAGAAATTATAAAGATTACATTCCACATTGTTATTCCAGAAGGATAAGAACATCACATACACTAACTATTGTTTATTTTTTAAAATTACTTCTTTCCCAAACTCTAAGGTATATGGAGGAAATTGTGGAGAGTACTTTGTCCCTGCTATCAGTCAAACATGATCAAAGCCATCTTGTCTCACAGAAGATTTTGGATCCCATCTATTTTTTTGCATTAGTTGATACTAAAGCTGTGTGGTTCAAGAAATGGATGGTAAGGAAAAATTGTTTTTTTTTCTATCATTTTAGTGACTAGCCAGTTTTATGTGCTTGGTGTGCTGAGTTATAATTGATTTTCTGCATATGTGACTGCCTTAGTCTGTATACAGATGGATGTGGTGGTAGGTGCCCGTGCCCTGTTTGGGGGTGTCAGATCTAAGGCATGGGAAAACTATTTTGCCCAGGGAAAGGCAGGAGAGGTTTTAAGTGGTGATCCATTTGAGTCTATTTAAGATGAATTATTTAATCAAAGATCTTGATTTTCATGAATCTAAGCTTACAAAAATTATAAATAGATGTGGTCGGACATAAGGATTCAGGGCTCATTTTTCTTGGGTTTAGAGCATTGGATTTCAACACACTTCCTAATGCTATGACACTTTAATACAGTTCCTTATGTTGTGGGGACCCCCAACCATAAAATTATTTCATTGCTACTGTAGTTTTTGCTAATGTTATGATTGATAATGAAAATATCTGATGCACAGGATATCTGATAGGGGATTCCCAAAGGGGTCACGACCCACAGATTGAGAACCACTAGTTTTGAGGCTCATGCCTAGAAGCGGTTTTGTTTGCTGCTTCCTGAACCTGCATTTGGGGAGATGTTTAATGCCTGGATCTGGCCGTTTCCAGTGAGGCTTATGACAGGCCCAGATTGAAAGCCGTGTTAAAGCCGTTTTTACTGTCACCTGTCAGCTAATGTGGAAGGACAGAGTCCCTCTCTTATAGCAGCACCAACACTGACCTCGGTGCTTGTGGCTTTGTCTTTCTTATCCTGTCTGTCCAGCTCTAGGTATTTGTCTGCCGGAGCAGTGAGAGGGGAGAGCGGTTTGACTAGTTGACTTTGTCTTTTGATGTTGAAAGTCTGTGGTATATGCCTAGTTTATTAGAGCACAACTCTGTAGTGCTAACCCTTATATGATCTATGTAGTAGTATTTAAATTTATTATTAATTAAATCAATTTAATTAAATCAATTTAATTAATTAACCTGAATCTTTTGTAGCCTCCATCTGATAGTTTTTCTTAATTTTCTCAAAGATGAAACTAGCTTTATTGAAGACAATATGCAAAAAAATGTAAAAGCACATTAACCCTATACAATACAGGGATAACCATTAAGTCCTAGTTTTATATAGATTATTATTTACATAATATATATTAATATGGTTAAGTCTTTTGTTTTAAACAAAAATTTAAATTATATTCTGATAACTGTAAAGCTTTTTCACTTAACATTTTGATTTTCAATAAGTGAATGAGGCAGATCACAAAACTAAAACACTAGAAAATTATTAAATTAATTATTTTATTTATGCTTATTAAAGCAACAAAAATGTATCTCATTTCCCTGTACCCTTTGTGTCTAAGGGAAGGGTTGGCAGACATTTTATGTAAAGAGCCAGGCAGTAAGTATTTCTAGCTTTGTGCACTGGACAATTTTTTGCAGCTTTTCAGTCTAAATGGTAGCGGCTGCAGGGTGTTCCAATAAGACATTACTTACACAAATGCATGGTGGGTAGCTTTGGTTTTAGGGCCATAGTTTGCTAAACCTTCTGATAAAGATGCAGTAAGGTTTCTTTTTCAGAACTTTCTGTTTATAAGCCATGCTGGTCTTGAACTCACTATGTAGTTGAAATGGACTTGAACTCCTGATTCTCATACCTCCATCTCCCAGTGCTGGGGATTTTAGGTGTCAGTCACCAGGCTTGACAGAACAGGATAATACTAAAAGTAGTTTCATTTATACGCCAGCATATTTACTTTAGTAATTACTGAGAAAGGGATTAATGGTTTTTAAAAACATTTTAAGCCAAAGGGCTAAATCACACAGGATTTTGGTGAGCTTTGAATAAAAGCACTGTCTAATGAATTAAAAATTTGATCACCAGAATCCTGATGAAGTTTTTTTTTTTTTTTTTGACACAGGGTTTCACCTTTTCCTGGATCTCGCTCTGTAGACCAGGCTGGCCTCGAACTCACAAAGATCCACCTGCCTCTGCCTCCCAAGTGCTGGGATTAAAGGCGTGCTCCACCACCGCCTGGCCCTGATGAAGTTTTTAGTGATGTTTTAATTATTTTATTGTTTTTAAATAAAATGAAGGAGCAGATTTAAACATTAAAGCTGTTTAGCTAAATGCTTATAATTCTAGCTAAAATACTTAAAATTTTCCCTGGCTTCCTACCATGTTATATATGTATGTGTTTTAATACCATCTAGTATTGGTCCTAAGGAAATAAAGACATTTTGGGCATAGCCATTTATTTAAAAATAATATTGGTATAAAGTGACGAAGATATCTTGTTGGAGTATCTCACCTTTGCAAATTTCTGTGCATGTAGTCACACAGAATTAGTGGTCTTGTTTCCCTCTCTTATTTACATATCCTCCCCCTACACCTTGGATCATACACTCATAGCTCGGCATACTACTTTGGAGGTATTTTTTTAAAAACTAGTTTAGCATAGAAATTGGACATAGGTAATGAATTGTTGCCCTCATCTCTAATCTGTCACGAAATGATCTACTCTATTTTTTATGCAATTTGCATTCTTGTGATTACTATGCTTGTAGTTCATTGCACATAGGTAAAACCTGCTTGACATTGATTATGATATTTTAAACCTAAGTTATGGTATGGTTTATGACACTGTAAACGATGGAGGAAATGGATTTTAAATGACATACCTTTAACATTAAATGCCTTTCTCTTTAATTTTAGCATGCATATTACAGCAGAACTGCAGTCCTAAGACTACTTGAAAAGAAATATAAATCTCTGGTAAGCTACACGTCTGTTTTTATGCTAAGAAATAATGTCACAAAAAGGTATGTGATGTAGTGCCTTAAATATGCAAAGTTGTGTGGCAGTGATTAATCTTGGGTAATGAAGCAATCCCTTTTAATATGACCTTAGACTCCGATTATATGAAATGTAAAGAGATAAAAGTTGAGTCTTAAAGGACACTAAGGGAAACAGGAAATAGGCAAGTATGTGGCAAATTGGCTGCCATAAATAATAGACTGGTTGGAGAGAAGCCATATTTTTAAGGATTACCATGTAATTTGACTCAGGTCAGCTATTAATAAGGGAATTACTTCTATAAAATATACTGAGCCACTGTGTGAAAAGTGGCATGAAAAAGACTCAGTGAGAAATGCTTTTGTGTTTGCAAAATTTGGTTTGAGTTACACTAAATACAGCTCAATACTATTCATTTCTCACCCAAAATACCCATGTTCATTGCTGTTATAGAACAATGTATAAGGATACTGAAAGAAATGGTAAAACAGATAATGATTGACAAATGTGAAAACATGTAATTTAAAAAAGCATTTAAGAAGGTAATAAATATGGTTTCTGTATTGAGGCAGAACCTTGAGTCTAGAAGCTATTTGAAGGCAGGATTCCTGGAATTGTCAATTTTTGGATTTGAGTAATGGAGCAAAATGTGAACAAGGGAAAACTTGGTTTTGTGTTTGGCAGTCAGGAGAAGCTAGCCGAAGAAGGAGAGAGAAACATTGGCTAATGGCAGGGGACTTTATTTGTAGAGGTCAATGGTCCTAGAAAATGTGTGGAACAATTGAAATAGATTCTTCTACATATTGTTTCTCTGTAATTACTGTAGAAAGGAAGATTTGTTGCCATAAATACATAGACTTACCTGGTTTTAACAAAGCAAGAGAGAAAACCCCCAAGATTATTCTTCAGTGTTTATATCCAAATAAAAATTCACTCTTGCTATCACAGAGGCCCCAGAAGTATTTAAGGTGCTTCTTAGAGATTGGCCCTTAAAATCTATCTGTTTCTTATTTGAAAGCTAACTCCAACAACCAATTTTTGCTTGCATGTAAACTTTCTTTATTATAAATCATTTTAATATTTTCTTAACTTGGTCAAATACTTTTATTTATGTAATGGCTCAAGCTATCTTAAGGTTCTGCCTAAGACCCCATTTCTTTTCTATAAAGCTATCTAAGTTTCAAGGACAACAAAGGGTAATTTAAGAGGCTGGAGAGATGGTACCATGTTTAAGAGCTTTTGCTGCTCTTTTACAGGACCAGAGGTCGATTCCCAGCTCCTGGAGTTATAAACAAAAATAACCTGCAAGCTAGGTTAAATTCTCTCTTGGCCTTCTCTGCCCTTCTATGTTTAACTCTCCCCATCTTGTCTGAGCAATAACAATGAAATGAATAGTCTGGTTGTATGTTTACTTGCATAATTACCATGTATGAAATAAAGTTGGGAGTTTTGAGAACCAAGTTTTGTATGTCTGTTTGAAAACTAGGGAGATGCCAGCTTGATTCTTCGGTCTGTATTCACCCTGTCTATCTGATTTCTGCTTCTTCGAGTTTTTTTTCCTGTGATTATTAATCTTTTTAACAGCAAAGAATAGTTATAGTTAAAAGATAGAGGAAGAAATAGAAATAATAGAAGACATTGAAATGAGTAATGAAGTGAAAACTTGGCTGCAAGGATATTTAAGTTTCTGGATAGTTGAAGCATAAGTGAACAGTGAGAAACATTGTTTTGGAGGTAATGCTTTATGTTTTCAGTTGAAGAAACTATATTCTTCTGTTCTTTCGATGTTGAGTCTATTAGGAAAAACTTTTTTTTTCCGATCAAAAGTTCCTGAAAGTAGCAACTGTTACTATATTAAATAATTTTTTTTTGAAAACAGATTGTTTTCATTCAATATATTCTGATTAGGGTTTTCCTCCTCCAACTCCCCATAGCTCCTCCCCTCCTCCCTACCCACCCAAACCATGTCCATACCCTTTCTCGCTCTCTCTCATTAGAAAACAAACAAGTATCTAGATGGGAAAAGAAAGGAATGAAGATAAAATAAGAACAAGCCTGAATAGGTCAAAGCAAACAGGTGACCAGAAAGGAAAAGTACCAAACAAAAAGCACAAGAAACACAGATGCAGAGACACAGACATTTGCACACATAAAAATGCCATAAAAACACAAAACCGAAAATCATACTATGCATTCAAAACAACTGTAAGGTTAAAAACAAAACCAAACAACAACCCTCCCCAAATACCATTTTTGAGGTTCATTTTGGAGAGATGGTTTAGCCTTTAAAGGCTAGACTCACAACCAAAACTTTAAGAGTTAGTTTTGTGTTGGCCAACTGCTGCTGGACATGGGGCCTGCCTCTAAGTGCTGTTTGTATACTCAGTGAGACTCTGTTGGAGAAAACTAATTTTCCCTTTGTGAATGGTTATCAATTGGAGATAGCTTCTGGTTAGGGATTGGCTTCTGTCCACTTTCCTTCTTAGTGCTCTGACTCCATCCACCTTAGACCTGTAGAGGCCAAGTGCATTGCCATAGTCTATGTGAAGCCTTATGTGCATGAGTCCTGTTGTGTCTAGAAGGCCTTGGTGTCTTGGTGTCTTCCGTTTCCGCTGCTTTCTTATAGAACCCAGGACCACTAGCCCAGGGGTAGCACTACCCACAGTGGGCTGGGTCTTACTCAGTTTGGTCCAGGATCTCAGATTAGTAGATTGAAAACAGATGTGCAATATGAACAGCAGTATTTGCAAAAACAGTTTAGGTGTATGGAAAGCCTTCTCACCATTTTTAGTAAAATTAACCAAACAAAACAGCAATAACAGAGAAGGAACCTCTACATGAACATGGCCTGCTCACCAGAAAAGAAGTACAGTCTCGGACCTTATACCAGCTGTTGCTTTCTGTTATTCATTTCTATACGCTGGATGCCTTTGCATTTTCAGTTCCCATTCCTTTATTACACTCTGGCTCCCCACACACAGTTTTATATCACCTAACTCAAATCTCACCAGTCCTTATCTTACCAAGAGCATCTATTTTGTTCAGAAATTAGAATTAAAAGTCATCTGTAAGTAATATGTCTGTGGGCCAGGAGAGATGGCTCAGCCATTAAGGGCATTGGTTGCTCTTGCAGAAGACCCACGATTGCTTCCCAGTACCCATAGGGCAGCTCACAACCACCTGTAACTCCATTTTAGGCGGTTCAGTACCCTCTTCTGACATCTCAGGGCACCCGCATGCGTATGGTGCACGGAAACTCACACAGGCACATATACATAAAGAATATAGATAAATAAAATTTAAAAAGAAGTATGTCTGTGATGAAGGGGGTTGGAAATCTCTGCTGTGGAGAATGGAGACATGATAATTGAGACCTTTAGGGACAACAGGGTTTTTTTTTTTTTTATTGTGACTTTGTTCTTTGAAATTTGAATTTTTAAAGTTAGTTTTCTGCAATTCTGATATTTGAGATGGGAACAAATTCTAGGTCCAATTGCTCTATTGATGGGTGATGAGAAGAAAAGCTCCCAAGGTAGGGAGCTGAGAAGAGATTTCTTATATTACTGTGCACAGACTGGTTCTGTAAGGTATACACAGATTTAAAATAAGGATATACTATTCCTATAACTATATTTTATTACTAAAAAATTAATTATGCTTTCCTGCATGTATGTCAGTGCCCATGTGTGCGCCTGCTGCCTGCAGAGTCCAGAAGGTTTTAGATTGTCTGGAACTGGAGTGACAGATGGTTGTGATCCATCATGTGAGTTCTGGGAATTGAACCTGGTCCTCTGTAAGAACAACAAGTGCTACTAACCACTGATCCATCTATCCAGCACCTAAAGTTTAAATTTTAACAATTATTGGAGTAGGTTTCTTAACCCATATTATCTTAAATTAATTTTTAAAGTTAGCATGCTCAGTGATAGGATCTCATATAGTATTTCATACATACATATCATTAGGCTTTTTAATAGTCTTGATTAATTTTATAATTTTTCAACACAATGTCTATGTATTTCTAGAACCAATCAGTTGTTATTATTATTTTTATTCAGATAACTACGGCAGTTCAACAGTGTGTTCAGTACTTGGAATTGTGTGAGGCTATGAAAGCTGATGAAATTTTGGGACATTCAAAGCATTGTGGTAAGCATTGTTTTTTCTATTACATATATTAAAATGACTAACATGATTATTAAAAACAGCTTAGTAATAGATTAAATTTCTTAAAAATCTTATTTTAAAAATTTATTGTATTCTTTGTGTGGAAGCCCACAGAGGTTTCCTAGTGAGATCTGAGCTTGCTTTACCCAGCAGGGCTGCTTAAGGAGATGGATTGACCACGTGTGTGGTTACCAAGTGTTTGGAAGGGTCTGCACTTGGCTGTGCTAGGGGGAGCTCTTTTGCTCCACCCCTTGGCATTCCTATAAATAGCCCTTTAAAGGACAGAAGGGGCTGGTGGATAAGGATCCAGGCCCTCCTGAGGCTATCCTGTGTTTCTATCTGTCTCTCTCTCCCCTCTATCCTTCTGTCTGATATCTTATCCCTCACTCCTCAAGAGTACCCTGGGGGAAAAAGTGGGAGCGGGTCTCCTACATCCTTGGATATGGTGCTATATTCCTTTTAATGTACATATGTAGTCTGTGGGGAGCACATTTCTCCCCTGCTCTATCCCTCTACCTTCCCCTTTCTTACTTCCCATCCCCAGTCTCTTTTACTGTCCTGGACAGTTTGGTCTCTGCTTTAATATCGTGTGTGTGTGTGTGTGTGTGTGTGTGTGTGTGTGTGTGTGTGTGTGTGTGTGTATCACATATAAATCATGTGTATACAATTATATACAAATATATATGCACACACACACATAATCTTTATGTGTGTGAAATGTAGGAACTAAAAATGAGAGAAAATGCGCTTGTCTGAGACTGGGTTAATTTCTTAAGATGATTATTTCCAGTTGAATCTATTTTCCTGAAGATCACATAACTTCTTTTTTCTTTGTGTCTGAAAACACTATTCATTACACACACACACACACACACACACACACACACACACACACACACACACGTATAGATCTCCATTCCCTTGTTGTTGGACATTTCTGTTGGTTCTGTAACTTAGCTGTTGTGAATGGTGTCTTGATAGCATTGATGTGTAAGCATGTCTGACTGATACACTGACTGAGATTACTTTGGGCAAACACTCAGGAATGGTGTATCTGGATCGTGTGGTATTCTTGTTTTACATTTTCTGAGAAACCTCCAAACTGATTCCCATTGTGCCTGGGCTAATATACATTTCCAGCAACAATTTTAGGATGTCCTTTCATTCACATCCTCCTCTGAGGTTTTTTTTTTTTTTTTTTTTTTTTTTTTTTTGTTTGTTTTTTTTAAACTATCTTGTAATCTTTTTATTACTTGTATGTGTATGGGTGCTTGTATGTATGTCTGTGCACATGTATGCCTGGTATCCCTGGAGGACAGAAATCAGCACCAGATTCCCTGGAATTAGAATCACAGATGGTTGTGAGCGACCATATGGGGTGCCGGGAATTGAGCCCAGGTCCTCTGGAAGAGTAACAAGAGGTCCTGACTACTGAGCAATCTCTCCAGCCTCATTCATTACTTGTTTCCTTGATGACTGCCATTCTGATCGGGGTGAGATGGAACCTCGGTGTGTTTCGGTTTGCATTTCTCTGATGGCTGAACTTTTCATACATTCTTTGATCAGTTCTGTTTCAACTGTCATTCATTTAATTGGCTTGCTTACTGACTGGCGTGTTTGATTTCCTGTTGTTCTGTTTTTGGAGGTACTTGTATATTCCAGATACTAATTTTCTCTCTGATGTGTAGCGAGCACAGATCTTCCCCTCTTGTGTGGGCTGTCAGCATTCAAGTCATTGCCTGCGTGGTTGTACAGACGTTTTTGATATGAGGTCCCATTTGTTGATTGTGGGCTTTATTTCCCGAGCAACAATGTTCTGTGAGAAATGTATCTTGAAGTGTCCTTCCTAATTTCTGATCTAGCAGTGTTAGAGCTTCAGGTACTATTTTGAGGTCGTGGATCCATTTTGAGATGATATCTATCTGCTGAGGGTGAAAGATAAAGATGTAGTTTCATTCTTGTATGTGAAGATACCAATTGTCCCTGCACTACTTAGTGAAGGGGCTGACTTCTCCAGTGTCTATTTTGGGTCCCTTTGTAAAAAATGAGGTGATTGTATTGTATTTGAATTGCGTTGGTACATTGAGATTCTGTTACTGTGACTTGATTGGATACATTGAAATCAGGTTCCTCCAGACTTAGCCTTTTTGGTAAGGACTGCTTTGACTCACTAGGGTCTGTAGTACTTCCATAGAAATTTGAGGTTGTTTTAACTATTCCTGTGACAAATGACACTAGAATTTTGATGGAAATTGGATTGAACCTGCAGATTGCTTTTGGTAGTACAGCCATTTTTATTTTATATTTAATCTCTTCAGTCTTTCAGATTTCCTTTGTAGAGGTCAGTCACTTTTGGTTCAGTTTTCAACAAGGTTTTTTTTTTTGAGGCAGTTATGAATGGAATTGTTTTCCTGATTTTATTCTCAGCATGCTCGTTTCTCTTTGGAAGGCTACTGATTTTTAATATTGATTTTTGTATGTTAATTTTGTATCTTGTCACGTTGCTGAAAGTGTTCATCAGATCTAAGAATTTTCTTATGATGTCTTTAGGGTCTTTTATGTGTAGAGTAATTTTTGTAAATAATGATACATTGACTTTTCTATTTGTATTCTTTTCTCTTGTCTTATTATTCTAGCTAATACTCCATTGTAAAATAGTTAGTAAAAAGTGGACACTCTTATCTTGTTCTTGATCTTGTGGAAATACTTTTTATTTTTCCCCACTTAGTATGATTGATGGCTCAAGGTCCACTGTATGTAGCCTTTGCTATGTTGAGATATGCTCTTTCTATTCCTAGTATCTTCAGGACTTTTGTCATGAAAGGATGGTGGAATTTGTCAGAAGCCTCAAACATATCTATTGAGATGATCTTTTTGTGTGTGATTTCTCTCGGGTTTATTTATATAGTGTATTATAGTTATTGGTTGTATATGTTGAACCATCCCTGTATCTCTGGAGTGAAGTCAGCTTCGTCATGATGAATAATCTCTTTGTGGTTTTGAATTCAGTTTGTAAGCATCTTTATTGAGAATGTTTACATATAATGTTCATTAGGAAGATTGGTCCATAATTCTTTTTTTATTGTTGTGTTTTTATTTGACTTGGGCAGCAGAGTAATACTGACATTGTAACAAGGGTTTGATTACTGTCCTCCTTTTCCTGCTTTATGAAGTAGTTAGAAAAGCACAGGTGTTAGCTCGTCTATAAAGGTCTGGTGGATCCAACAGTGAATTCATATGGGCCTGGACTTGTTTTAGCTGGGAGATTTTGTTTTCCTCTGCTTCAAACTCACTGCTTGCTATAGATCTCTTTAAATTGTTTATCTTGGGGCCAGACAGATGAGTTAGTCAGATTAAGAGCACTAGATGATCTTCAAAGGACCCTGGTTCAATTCCCAGTACCCACATGGTGGTTCCTAACTATTTGTAATTCCAGTTTTTGGGAATCTGATGCCCTCTATAGCATCCAAGGGCACCAGATATCAGACACATATGCAGTTAGAACACCCATACATTTAAAAAAATACATCTTAAAGTTGTTTATCTCATTTTAGTTTAGTTTTGGCAGGTTATGTCTGTCTTGAAATTCATTTGTTTCTTTTAGATTTTGTATGTTTTATAATGATATTCTGAATTTTCTTAGTATCTGTTGTATAATGATATTTTCTTTTCAATCCTTGATTTTATTAATTTAGCTTTTCTCAGTCTTTTGATTAGTTTGGCTATGGGTTTTCCCATCTCATTTATCTTTTTCAAATAGCTAACTCTTGGGATGATGAGATGGCTCAGAGGAGTAAAGTTACTTCTCCTGCAAGCCATGGTGACCTGAATCCAATCCCCAGATCCCAAGGTGAAAGGAGAGAACCCACTCCTGTGAGTTGTTTTCTGACCTCCACACAAGTGATGTGGTATGTCAATGCCACAACACTTGTGCTCATCTTACACACACATAGTCACACAAATAAAAGATAAATATGTATGTGGGGATGGTACATGAGAAGGCTTGGAGGGAGGAGAGGGAAGGGGGAAATGATGTGATTATGTCAATCTCAGCAAAATATTATTAAACAAACAAAACCTCAGCTTAGTGTTCAGGCTATGTGTGGTTGTTGCTAACTGTTTTTGGCTAGAGTTAGAGTGAGAGGCCAGAAAATAGACTAGAAGGATGTGAAAAATGTTCAGTGTGCTAAGGAAAGGAGCTGTGTGCTTATGGAGAGGGTTGACACTGCAGCTACAGGCAACAGAATGGTAATTTTTAGGGACTAGTGTCATGAATGAGAAACCTGACATGTTGTATTTATATGAATGTTTGCTAGAGGGCAAGACACTACCCATTAAAAGTTCTAGGGGGTAGAAATGCAAATTTATTTGAGAAGCAAGTGTGTGAAAGTGAGTACATGAAAAGACAGAATCTCCATGACATCTTGCTCCAATAGACTTGCTTAGTGAACTGCTTCCCTAGGTTTAGCTATGAGGCAGTATAGCCAAGGTAGCCATGGTAGGCAGCTTTCAGCTTTCAGAGGGTTCCAGTTACATCTGAGTTGACATCAGAAGTTTATATCTTTGCATATCTGTGTGGTGCTGGTTAGACAGACTTGCAGGGTTGCAAATGTTGTGGGATCTTGGAAGTGTACTGTAAGGTTCTAGAAAGCTAATGAGACCATGCAGTATATGGTAGGGAAGGGGCCTCCAAGTGGCCCTGAGAGGCTGATCTATGAAGTAAAAGTGAAGCCATGTATCGTGGGAGAGCGCAGCATGTTGAAGATGCCAGGAATGTGGGACATACGTCTAGGAAAGCTTTATGTACCAAGTGGAGCCAGCTCAAGTGAGAGGCTGCTTGTGATGTAATCAGCCGGCCACGGGAGGCCACCCAGGCCCACTGGAGCACAGAAGTTAGTACCAGGAGCTGGAATGTCAGATATGGAGTTGCAGTGTAAAATTCAGTCCTTGTGCCGCTGAGTGTTGTTCTGGTTTAGTTAGGCATTTCCTTCCTGTGGTCTTATTCTACTGCTTGGAAAGGGGATGTTTACTTTGTGTATTATATATTAAAAGTTTTTAACTTTTTTTTTTTTTTGCTTCTTTGAGACAGGGTTTCTCTGTCTCAAAGAAGCCGTGACTGTCCTGGGACTCACTCTGTAGACCAGGCTGGCTTCGAACTCACAGAAATCCTCCTGCCTCTGCCTCCTGAGTGCTGGGATTAAAGGTGTGCACCACCACTGCCTGGCTGTAACTTTTTTCTTTTTGAGACTGAACTCACAGAGATCTGCCTGTCTCTGTATTGTGTGTACCTCCACAGCTGTGTTTTTTTTTCTTTTCTTTTAGTTTTACAGACATTTGAACCAAAGAATTTTCTTTGAGTTGAAGAGCCCTTGGTCTTTTGAACAATGCTGAAATTACTAAAGTCTGTGGAGGCTTTTTAAAGTGTGCTGAATATTGGATGCATTTTCCATTCTGAGATGGCAGAAAGCCTCTATGGGGCAGGTGGTGAATTTTATGGTTTGGATATAAAATGTCCCCCCAAGAGTCCCCATCTTGAGTTTTAAGGCTTGGTCCCCATCTGCTGGTGCCATTTTTAGTTTGTGGAACCTGTAAGAAATACCATCCTGACTGGAGGGCTAAGTGGCCAGGGGGAGGGTCTAGTGGGCTATAGCCTGGTCCTGGTTTTGGCCTGAGCAATTTCTACTTTCTGATTGAGATGTGAGGAGCCCTAGGCACGTGGAGCCACATGGACTTCTTTATAATTCCTCTGACATGATAGACTGCACCCTAGCAAACCGTAAGTGACAAGAAATTCTGCCTCTCTGAAGTTACTTCTGTTAATTATATCAGTGATGAGGAAGGTGACGAATACCGATGTTTCTTTCTCTGATGTCCCCTAGCAGTTATTACTTCTTGCCTGTCCCATCAACTTCTCTTCCTTCTTCTTGCCTACTTCCATCTCAAGAGGAGTCCCCACTAAGAAAGCGAAGCTTACATACATGAACTCTCCAGATGTCCTGCTTCTGTGTGTACAGATGCATGTTAATATGCCTATACCAGCATTCCTTTGCTCCAGCCTATAATACAGAGGTGTTTTAGTTGGATTTCAATTGCTGTGATAAAACACCATGACTATCAGCAACTTGGGCAGGAAAGGGTTTATTTCAGTTTACAGTTCTACATCCCAGTTCGTCATCAAAGGAAGCCAGGGCATGAACTCCCCGCAGGATCCTGGAAACAGAAGCTGAAGCAGAGGCCTTGGAAGAATGCTGCTCCCTGGCTTGCTGCTTGTGGCTTGCTCAGCCTTTGTCATACACTCCAGGACTGCCTGCCCAGGGATGGTACCACTCACTGTCGGCTGGGACCTCCCACATCAATCAGGAGAATGCTCCACAGGTGTAGCTAGAGTTTTCCTGCCTGGCCCACAGTCAGGACAAATCTCTCTCACCTGCCAGTCCCACAGCCGCTCAGACCCAACCAAGTAAACACAGAGACTTATATTGCTTACAAACTGTATAGCCGTGGCAGGCTTCTTGCTAACTGTTCTTACAGCTTAATCCATTTCTATAAATCTATACCTTGCCACGTGGCTCGTGGCTTACCGGAATCTTCACATGCTGTTTGTCATCGTGGCGGCTGGCAGTGTCTCTCTGACTCAGCCTTCCACTTCCCAGCTTTATTCTCCTCTTTGTCCCGCCTATACTTCCTGCCTAGCCACTGGCCAATCAGTGATTTATTTATTGACCAATCAGCAGCACATTTGCCATACAGACCATCCCACAGCACTTACCCCTTTTTTAACTCTAGCTACACACAGGCTTGCCTACAGGGAGGCATTTTCTCAGCTGCAGTGCCCTCTTCTCAAGTCTCTCTAACTTGTGTCCAGTTGATAAAAAAACTAACCAGGACAAGTGTTGTATATGAGATGGTCATCTTGATCCTGTTACAGTCTCTGTGTGCTTTGAAAAATAGAATCAGCAGGTGCTCTGTTTTGGCCCCTCAACCCTGCTGGTGCTTAGAATCAAATTCAGGGCATTGTCCACGTTAGGCAACTTCTCTCCCCTAAACTACATCCAGGGCCACCATGCTGACTTTCTGTTGGTACCTTTCTCTGTATCACTCTCACGTCTGTGCATTTTTCATTCAAACCCAAACTAAAATGGAGCCAGTGCTGTGCTGTACGTGTAGACGACCTCTCTGTTTGTCTTCTAATCTCGAAGGACTCTTACAGAAGTGTTCTATGTAGTTCAGCTCCAGCTCTTCATTCCATGTCCATTTTCATCCATAGAAACGAGGCTTCCTCCTTTAGAACCATGTGGCCTCCGCATTACCGAGTCTACGCTTACCTGCCCTGGCCCATTTCACAGACTGAACCTCTGTGATTCTTCTCCCTTTTCCTAACACAGTCTCTCTTCCTTGGATTGCTCCCTCCTCATCTGACAGGCTGTTCCTGTTGACCTGAGGTGAGCTTTTCTTTTCTTTATTTTTTCTCAAAAACTTTGCCTATTTTTTTTCTTTTTCTGCCCACCCCCCACCTCCAGTCTGCTTGTTCTTTTGGAACAGCCCATTGACTTTCATGTTTTTAGGTATTATGTATTTTTATGTAATGCAAATGTTAACTGAAGTCTTCAAGTGTGCATAGTTTTCCTGAATGTCACACTTGTATCTTTTTAATGTCACCACTGGGATGTTACATTGGCACTTGTGAAACTATAACACCAAAGACCCAAATTACTCTTTCTTCTCTATTGTTTTCTTTATTATAATTACATAAAAGTATAAGAGGAAATTTATCACAAAGCTAGGAACTTGAGTTTTCTCAACTTTTATCATTCTTTTGATGTTGTTGTGTAATTCTTACCAAGTCATATTGATTCAGTTTTCTTGAACACGTATTTTTGTCTGTTTCCTCTTTATTTTGCTAACACCTTTGCTTATATCTTCTTGAAAAGTTCATTTTTATTTTTAATTACATGCATGACATCCTTATTTGTTTTTGTGGGGGGTCTGTGCATGTGAGTGCAGATACCTGTGGAGGCAGAAGGCATCTGATCCTGTGGACCTGGGGTACAGGCAGTTGTAATCTCCTGACATGGGTGTTGGGATCTGAACTTTTAACACTAATATGCACCCTTAACTACTGACTCATTTCTCTAGCCTCTAGTTCATAGTTTTGAAATGGAGTTTCTTTCTTCAGACTTCGACCTGGTTTCATCAGCTTTCTGTACTGCCATCGAAGTCCATTCGTGACAATCGATGCTTGATCTGTCTTCCTAAAATCCTTCTAACAGCTTCCCCATGGCCTCCATCAAAGAGTTCAGATTCCTTCTGTGGCTTATTCCTCCATGGTCTATTGCTTTATCCTCATAGCTCTCCCTCTTGTCCTTGAGTGCTCTGATTATTCCATGCTGTTACCTAACACTGAAGGGAAAGCTAAGTTTAATGATCCTTACTGTGTGTGTGTGTCTGTGTGTGTATAGTGTATACATGTGTGTACATGTATGCATGTTTATGTGCATTGCTGTGGGTGTAAATGTGTGTGAGGGTGCATGTGTGTCTGGAGACCAGAGTTCAACTTCAGATGTCATTCCTTGGATACTACCTGCCTTTCTTGAGACAGGGCCTCTCGCTGGCCTGAAACTTGCTGGATAGGCTAAGCTGAAAGGCCAAGGAGCCTCAGGAGTATACTGTCTTTGATGTCCCTGTGTTGGGATTATAAGCATGTGCCACTATGCTTTTCGTTGTTTATTTTTGTTTTTTGTTTTGTTTTTAATGTATTCTGGGGATGAGATTCAGTTGTTCTTTTAAGGTAAGCAGCTCATTGATTTGGCTATCTCCCTAGCCCTTCTGAATAGTTCTAAATACCAGTGAATAGATTAGATTCTTCTAAAATTGATACTCAGTACGTCTTAAACGTGTGGGTTATGTATGGATAAATGAATGGAGAATATATGTTGGATGATCCCTATTTTAGAGATTCTAATTTTAGTTGCAAATGTGATTGTAATCAATATGACCTACTGTATGTAGTACAAACTGAATATCCCTTATTCAAAATGCTTGGGACCAGAACTATGTCAAATGTATTTTGGTGTTTATTCAATATTGGAGCATTTCCATAGACTTTATCTATGTTGCCTTTTTATGTGGTTGCTCCAGTTTTATTTCTGTAGCTGTGACAAAAAGCAACAGATGGGAGGAAGTTTATTTGGCTGACAAGTCCAGGTTACAGTCTATTATTATGGGGACATCAAGGCAGGAACTTAAAACATCACATCCACAGTTAATAGTGAAGAGAGAATAAAAACATAAATCCATGCTTGCTTGCTCTCAGTTAGCTTTTTTCTTTTATGTTGTTCTGAACCCTGGCCTAGAGAATCCTACCACCTACAATGGCCAGGGTCTTTGTATATCAATTAACAATCCAAATGATTTCCCAAAAACATGCCCACAAGCCAGCGTGATCTAGATATTTCTCTTTAAGACACTCTGCCTAAGGGTTTCTAGGTTGTGTTAAGTTGACAGTTAAAACCAGCACAGTGGTAAAAATTAAGTAATTTTTCTGTTGACTTATCCCCATTCTTATTTTTGAAGTCTGTCTTTGGTGATGAATAACTCTTGGCAGTATGATGGTATTTTTAGATTGAACATCAGCAACAGTGGTTACCAATTTTATAATGACTACTCCCCCTCAGATCTACTGTAAAAGGTTATAGGAAATATTAAGAAAAAGAAATATTAAAAGTTTATAAAGCGATTTTTTCAATATAGATAATTGTTAGGAGGTGTTGAAGACAAGTGTTATGAAATATAATGTTATTAAAATAAATGATCTTTTTTTGCTTCTCTTTTAAGGAAACAAGCAAAAAAATTTCTACTACTCAGGACAAGAACTACAATATATTTATTTCATTCACTCACTGTGCCTTTTAGGAAGATTGTTGATCTATACACAAGGCAGAAAATTATTTCCCATAAAGCTGAAGAATAGAAAAGGTAAGTGTAATTAGGATAAATGAGTGTGTAGTAGGTAAAGGTATGATACAATTTACAGTACACAGGTTCATATTTATAAATTGGGCTTGTTATTTGTCATAGTCACTGTTCTATTGCAGTGAAGAGATACCATGACCACAGCAACTCTTATACAAGAAAGCATTTAATTGGGGAGCATGGCGGCATGCAGGCAGACATTTGCTGCTGAAGCATCCAGATAGAAAGGCAGCAGGAAGAGAGAGACACTGGGCTTGGATCGGGCTTTTAAAACCTCAAAGCCCAACTCTGTTGACATACTTCCTCTGACAAGGCCACACCCATTCGAACAAGGCTACACCTCCTAATCCTTCTCAAGTAGTACCATTCCCTGGTGACTGAACATTCAAATCTATGAGACTATGAGGCCATACTTATTCAAACCACCACAGTATCTACTTGGCACTATATTAGTTTGCTCTTCATTGCTGTGATAAAATACTGTGACCAAAAGCAACTTTAGGGGGAGAGGCTTTATTTCATCTTATAACTTGTAGTCCACCATGAAAGGAAATCAGGGAAGGAATTCAGTACAAAAACCTGGAGAATTCAATACCGAAAATGAAGCAGAGGCCATGGAGGAGTGCTACTTACTGGCTTTGCATCCCATGGCTTGCCCAACCTTCCTTCTTATATATCTCAGGACTGCTTGCCTCAGGGGTGGCACCACCCACAGTGGGCTGTGCCCTCCCCTATCAATCATCAAGCAATAAAATGCTCTACAGTCTTGCATATTGACAATCTGGTAGAAGCTCCCGGATGGTTTTAGCCTGTATTACATCTACAAAAGAAACTCATCAGCCTAGGCATTTAGCTACATATTTTTTAGTCATATGTACTGTTGAGATTTTTTCTGTATTTTTTTCAGTTTCAGTATATGCTTATTACTGTATATGAATTTAATTATTTTCTTATTTCTCTTTTCAAAACCCTAGACTAGACATACTTGGTGATTTAATTCTAGATATAAAACATAGAAGACTTTTTAAAAATTCTTGCTAGCCTACAGATTGTGACCTTTTGGGGCAGCCACTCACCCATAGGAAACCCTATGTTTCTGGTTTTCAGCTTGTGAAAATGGAGTCATTATATCAGTGATGATGAAATTTTGTGATCTAGGATGTGGATGTGCTCACTAGTTTCTCTCTTTCCTCCCCTCTCTCTCTCTCTTTCTCTCTCTCTCTCTTTCTCTCTCTCTCTCTCTCTCTCCCTTCCTTCCTTCCTCTCTCCCTCCCTCCCTCCCCGTTCCTTCTTCCCTTCTTCCTTTCTTCCTCCTTCCCTTCCTCCTCCCCTCCTCTCTTTCTGTCTCTCTTATCAACTTGACATTAGATAGAGTCTTCTGAGGGGAGGGAAGCTCAGCTGAGAAAATGCCTCCATAAAAATCAGGCTGTAGGCAAGCCTGTAGGGCATTTTTAAAATTAGTGATGGATGTGTGAGGGACAAGCTCATTCTGGGTAGGGACACTCCTGGGCTGGTGGTCCTGGCTTCTATAAGAAAGCAGGCTGAACAAGCCAGTAAGCAACAATCCTCCATGGCCTCTGCATCAGCTCCTGTCTCCAGATTGTTGCCCTGAGTCCCAGCTATGGTTTCCTCAGTGATGGACTTAGAAGCTTTACAGTGAAAGAAACCCTTTCCTCCCCAATTTGCTTTTGGTCATGGTGTTTTATCGCAGCAACAGAAAATCGAACTAAGCCAGAAATTGGTACTGGGTCATGGGGTGTTGCTGTGACAGGCCTGGCCATATTGCTTTGAGGAGGATGGTGGAAGGACCTTGGAATTTAGGGCTTAAAAAACCATTGAATGCTCAAAGCCCTGTTGGCTCTTCTGTGGTCATTTAGATGTTAAGAATGTTGAGAGCAATGCAGATAATGAAGGCCTGGCTTGTTGATTCTACTGGGGCAGTTCAAGTCATAGTTTGAATTAAGAATCATTAAAGAGAAGCCTTTGCTGTGCTGGTCAGCTCGGACTGAAGAATCAGCTGTGATAATGAGAACAGCATCACTGAGGCAGACTTTTCTGGGGAAGTGTTTCCTTGGGTCAGCACACAGAAGCTGTGGTCCAGAGGTGGCCAAAGCTGTACCTTGTGCTGGCAACTGAACTTGGTAATGAGCAAGAGTCAACTGGGTATTACTGGTTTTTAAGGCATGACAGGGTCATGGAGAGCAACCAGGCTTGGTATGTGAGAGTATAGGAGAAGCCATTGGTGAAGGTGCAGTCTTAATTATGGTAGAAGCCCCAAGATTGAAGGTGTCATGGGGAGAACTTGAGGAGTATCACCATGTGGCAGGGGCGGAGTCTCTAAAGGGAGCCTAGGAGAAGCTATTGATGAAGATATTGCCCAGTTGCAGGAGAGATTTTAGTATTTGGAGGGACTAGTGTTGTGGAACCACAATGGTGGTACAATACCACCAAGGACAGCAGCTGCTCCTGTGTCATGGAGCCACTCAACCTGCAAGACAAGCTGTTTGTGATGTGAATGGCAGAGCTGGCCGAACGGAGTCATCCTTTGGAGTCAGAGGATGGTGATGGGTCCCCCACAGCAAACACTGAACTTTTCACACCGTTGAATGTTGGTTGTGCTTTGGTTTGATTGCGACTGTGTCCTGAGTCTCCGTTCTTGAAGGAAGAAAGCCTGTAACTTATTTTTTATTTTACAGGAGCCCACAGCTGAGAGACTTTTAAATTTTAGAGAGGCTTAGGAATTTTACAGAGATTTTGGACATTTTTGGACATTATAGAGGGACTACAGATATTTTAGGAAGACTGGATATTTAAAGAGACTAAACTCGTGAAGTTTTTGAATTTTTAAAGACTGTGGGACTTTTAAAGTTATATTAAGTTTTATGCTGTGATATTGAATATGACAACTTGGAAATTTGTGTCTTAGTTCAGTTTTATATTGCTCTTATAAAGCACCATGACCAAAAGCAACTTGAGGAGGAAAGGATTTATTTCACCGTAAAGCCTCTAAGTCTCTCACTGTGGAAACCATGGCAGGAACTTGGAGACAGGAGCTGATGCAGAGGCCATGGAGGATTGTTGCTTACTGGCTTATTCAACCTGGTTTCTTATAGGACCCAGGACCACCACCCAGGGATGGCACCACCCACAATGGGCTGGGCCCTCCTGCATTTATCACTAATTAAAAAAAAATGCCCTACAGGCTTGCCTACAGCCTGATCTTTTTTTTTTTTTTTGGCTGTCTTCACAAATTTGCTTTATTGAGAAAAAAGGTGAAAAAGTTAAACACCAGTCAAGGCCTTTTAGCCTGGATCTCTGCTATGATCTTGGAGGCAGTCAGCATAAGGAATGCTTCTAAACCAGCCAAGGCATCTGAAAGAGAGACAAGCAGAGAGTGTTTGCCCTGGCGTGTTCCTCCCTCCCTCGCAGTCCACATCCATGTCAGTCAAAGGGCTCCAGAAGTGCCACCATGCCTGGCCTCTGGCTGTCCCTCTTGGATCTCTCTTTCTCAAACTTTTATTCTCCTGGCCCCATAAAAATCTACTTGTCAACTGTTAGACCTCATCTTAACGATCTGCAACTTTTATTTCTTGATGGATCTTCACCATGTACGATCTTTTTCCATTTCCCTCCTGGGTCCTCTCTCCCATCTCCCTGTGTCCTCAGACCCCATTCCCAGTCCTCTTTCCTCGTCCATGTGGCCTCTCCAGGGGAGGTAGCCAGGCCCATGGTTTAGATGCATTCCCAATGCTGACAGCCTGATCTTATGGAGGCATTTTCTTAGTTGAGTATCCATCCTCTCAGATGATTTTCTAGCCTGTGTCAAGTTCACACAAAATAGCCAGCACACAGGATGATGTTCAGGAGAGTATCAGATCATGTATTACTATGTTGTTTTTACCCTGTCTCATTTAATTTCACAAATTGAGATCAGTTATCATCTTTAATTCTCCTAAGATGATATACCTGTATTAGGAACACAATATAGAGCAGAGTTCAGCAAACCTTCTGAAAAGTGACAGTAAGTGTTATGGCCTTGGTGGATGACATGGCATGTCTGTGGTTGTGCAGGAACGTTAGTATAGTATGACCAAGGCTGCTGTTCTTGGGATGGCCTGTTGGCAAGCTTGATTCTTGGCTGGACTCATGCTAGTCCCAGCACTGAGGAGGGTGCTTAAATGGTTTGTACACCACCCCTTGTGCCTAAACTGTTTGTACAGCATTGCCATTTACGCTGAATACCAGGTTTGCTTTTGGGAGTTTAAAATTTTGACATGTGCTGTGCAGAGGGTGTGTATGTGCGCACCCCCCAACCCACCCCCAATAAGAACCTTAGGAACTGCATCTCTGGTGTGTATTTCTGGAGGAATTGAATGTATTCTGCATGACTCCTCTGGGAGAGGCCCTCACAAGCTTATTCCTGGTTTGCTCTGGATTTCGTCTTCTCTAACCTTTCTTTTTGATTTTGCTTTGCATAGTTTTATTATAATGTGTCATGTGAGCATGATTATATGGGGCCCGTGGGTCTTCCAACTCAATCAAATCTGAACATGGTTTTCAGGACCCCTGATACATTTTAATAATGGAAAATCCATTCTTAGCTTGCCAGCCTTACAAAATCTGATCATATGAACTGTAGTTTATTGATGCTGTTATGGAGTCTATTTGTTTTGAACCCTCTTGTCTAGTTATTTTATTTGCCCTGATCTATTTGAGCTCCTTGAGAACCGACAGGGCATTATGTGCTTCTCTTACAATGTTCAAGGCTATGTCGTATAGTTTAAGACAGTGTGGGGACATCATGAGCTCTTCAATTAAGGAGGTACTATTTCTTACAATATTGCTGGCCTTTACAGAACTGCAAAGACTAGTGAATGTCCTTGATATTTTTGTAGATTTTCAACTTAACTTTACATGCCTCTCATCTATAATAAATTTAACATTTTATGTTCTTTATAGTGACTGTATTTTGCGCTATCAGGAATCACAGCTCATTTCAAAACTGAGTTTGAGAATAACAGAGACCAGCAGTCAACTTTAAATTACTTAGTTTTTTCCAGAATGTTTTAATGAAAGCTTCTGTAGCAAGTCTTGGTAAACTGTAGCCTGTGGGCCAAACCTGGCCTGCCATCTGGTCCATGTACTTGTGAGCTAGGCATGTTTTTTAACTATTAAAAAACTAGACTATTTTTGTGGTATGTGGAAAACATGAATGCTTAGTACTCACAGTTTAATTGGTAAACAGTTACACTCATCATTTATTTGTTGATTATATATGTCTACCTCGTGCTACAGTAGCCGACTTGAGTGTTTGTGACAGAGATGATTTGGGTCCAAAGCTTAAGTTATATAGTCTTTCATGGAAAAAATGCTAACCTTGTTCTACTATGCTAAAAAAGTTAGCTGAACCAACATATTAAGCTCAATTTTACTTATCATAATTGAATTAACTCAAATAGCCATGGTGAGACTCGTGCATCTGTTGTGGATTTAAATGATCAGCTCCAAACAGATGGCAGAACTGTGTCTTAGCAAAGCAAGACAGTTGGGTAGGAGCTTCCTTTTAACTGCATTCTGTTCTGGAGTAATATGTCTTGGATCATAGCTTTCTTCTGACTGGGTTTACATAGAAACTGTGATGCAATCTTACAGGTGAGTGGAATGTAGGTAAATGTGTTTTAGGTTGTAAACATGTTACAAATTATTCTTTTTTTTTTCTTTTGTAAAGATTCAGTATCTCTCACAAATCTGCTGGTTTTGTTTACTCAACTCATCTACTATTCACCAAGTTGTCCAAAGATGACATCAGTTGCGTATTCAGGTAAATGCCCCCCTCCCTAAACTGGTTGGTTGATTGATTAATTGTAGTACTGGCAATTCAACCCATGATGCGTCTGTTTTAAGTGGAGGAAAAGAAATAATCAAGGCATTTGAGTGTTCTCTTGTCTAGATGCTTTGAGTTACATATCGATTTTGGTAAATAGGTTTTATTAAGACTTTATTAATTGTATGACCTTACATTGGTTCTGAAGTAAGCCATGGAACTTAATTCTGTTCATAGATGCCTTAAGACATTTCTAATCTATTGTTGTTTTAATTTAGAGTCAGTTTTGCTGAGAGTTTTAGTGTTTTCTTAGTGTCAAGATTCTCGATTGAGATCAAGAGAAATTTGATTGATAGATGTGTTCCCATTTTGTTGTTTTCTGCACTCTGTGCTAAGGTATTTTGTTCAGCTTGCTTGTTTTGTTTTGTCTTAGTTAGAGTTGCTATTTTGGTGATGAAATGCCGTGACCAAAGTAACTTGGGGAGGGAAGGGTTTATTTGGCTTACACTTCCATATCACTGCTTATCATCAAAGGAAGTCGGGACAGGAACTCAAACAGGCCAGGAACTTGGAGGCAGGAGCTGATGCAGAAGCCACAGAGGGGTGCTGCTTACTGGCTTGCTCCCCATGACTTGCTCAGCCTGCTTCTTTTTTTTTTTTTATAAATATTTTATTTTATAATTAATTTAATTTTACATATCAGCCACAGATTCCCCTGTCCTCCCTCCTCCCAACCCCCAGCCTTCCCCCCCAATCCACCCCCCATTCCCACCTCCTCCAAGGCAAGGTCTCCCCTGGGGAGTCAGTCCAGCCTGGTAGATTCAGTTGAGGCCGGTCCAGTCTCCTCCTCCCTGCACCAAGGCTAAGCAAAGTGTCTCAGCATAGACCCTAGGTTCCAAAAAGCCAGCTCATGTACCAAAGACAGGTCCCGGTCCCACTGCCTGGGGGCCTCCTAAAAAGTTCAAGCTAATCAACTGTCTCACTTATCCAGAGGGCCAGGTCCAGTTCCATGGGGGCTCCTCAGCTATTGGCTCACAGTTCATGTGTTTCCGCTATTTTGTCAGCCTGCTTTCTTATAAAACCCAGGACTACCTGCCCAGTGGTGATCCCACCCACTGTGGGCTGGGCCTTCCCACATCAATCAAATTAGAAAATGCTCTACAGTCCTGCCTATAGCCTAATCTTTTTGAAATATTTTCCCAGTTGAGGCTCCTTCCTCTCAAGTAACTCTAGCCTGTGCCAAGTTGACATAAAGCCAGCCAGCACAGCTTACCCCTTGTCTACTTGACACACAAACACATCATTATTAAGCTATAACCTTTCCTTTCTCATTTATCCCCAAGATCTCACATTACTAAGAACATCACAATATATAGTATTCCAAAATTTGAAAGTCCCAGAGTCTTTCAAAATTTAAACACTTAAAATTGTCCTCATTAGTTGCAGGACTTGGGAGAGTGGCACCCACACCTTGCCTGGGCAACACAGTAGAGCTGACCCTAAAGGTACAGGTATGGGAGAGCTGACCCTGAGGATGTGAAAGCAGGAAAACTGGCCCTACCTCTTGCCCATTGCTACAAGGGGTAAATAGTAAGGGCAGTGCTGGAGAGCTCACCCTGGTGGTGAAGACAGGGGAGAGTTGGTGGGCTAACCAACCCTATAACTATCTAGGCCCAGAACCAGCGTTATAAGTTGGCCCACCCCAACATCCACCCCATCTGCGATCTGCTGGAGCACATGAAAGGTCTGGTCTTGCAGACCCAAAGCTGCAAGATCTCCACAACACAGGGCAACAGCAGGATATCCAAGAGGAGTCCAAGTGAGAGCCCAACGTCTATAGTGTAGCAGAAACCAGAGTTCTTGAACCAGACCAATGACTCTTTACAATGAACACTTGTCATAAAGATATATGGATAAAGGTGTTTACTGCATAACTTACTGTGTCACACTACAACTTCCATGATGAGATTTTTCCTTTTTTTTCTTTCTTTCTTTTTCTTTTCTTTTCTCTTAAATTTTATTTTATTTAACTTTGTGGAGTGGTGGGGTGTTGCAAGGGCAGAGGGCAGATACAAGTGAATGGGAAATGAATGGGATTGAGATGCATGATGTGAAAGATACAAAGAATAAATAAAAAGTTAAAAAATTAAAAAAATTCAATTTCTTTAAAATAGTCAGTGTCTTTTAAAATCCCAAATCTTTTAAAATTCAGAGTCTTTCAACTATGGACTTCTTTCAAATAAAAAACAAATGAAATACTTTCTTACTTCATGAGGGAAGTACTAGGGCAAAATCTTATGGTTCAAATCTAAATTTTAGTTACTTTCAGGATTTTCTTTTGTTAAATGTAAAGAAAAAAAAGCCCTTCTTGTTTTATTGTAAATTGTAATTTGCTCTTATGTATGTTGACCAGCTTATAAAAATGTTTTGAATTGCTGGGTGGCAGTGGTGCACGCCTTTAATTTCAGCACTCAGGAGGCAGAGCCAGGCGGATCTCTGTGAGTTTGAGGCCTGGCAGCCTGGTCTACAGAGTGAGATCCAGGACAGCTACCAAAAACTGCACAGAGAAACCCTGTCTTGAAAAAAAGCAAAAAAAAAAAAAAAAAAAAAAAAAAAAGTTTCAAATTATTACCATTTAAAATAACTTCTACTTTTCCTTTGTATATCAATAAAAATCCCCAAAGTGAAATACAACATCAGAAATAAAAATGTAGACCATAGTCTTCTAAAATTAGGAACTAGCTTGGAAATGCTAGAACAAATTCTATGAGGAACTGGAGTAAGTAAAAAAAAAAATGTATTGTGCTACATATTAATCATAGAATATATGTATCAGCCTGTAGGCATTTTCTGTGTGGCTGTAATAGTGTATTGTTCTTAGCGATTCTAAGACCCTCTTCTGTCTTTTCAGCATTTCCACAAATGGTGTACTAGCTTAAGACCCCTGCTATATGCTTCTGCAGAATCACTTACGATGAAAATGATCTTTCCGTGTTAAAAATACTCAGTATTTTGCTTGCTGTGTAGTTGACTGTCTCTGTCTGTTTTCTCAGACTTCAATGCTCTATGCATTGTTCAGTAGGCATTGGCTTGATCGTGTGAATGGCCAAGTGCTCTTTGATAGTGTTTGTCATTGGAAATGGGGTTTCTCATCTGGAACTGATTGAAAAATCACTAAATCCATTCTTTTTTTGGTCAGGTGTGAACTTGAAGTTAGCATGCTTAAGGAGTGAAGACTACTGCAACATGAATTTAAAAACCATATTAGTTTTGTACAGTTTCTTTCTAGGGTACTCATATCACATTTGTGAGAGGAGGTTAGATTAAATATCTAATATTAAAACATTGCATTTATTTCAGTGGCCATTCCAGCCATGGTACACTTTACACACTTTTGGCTTTGGAGCTCATGTTTGGAAGGTTGATCTTAGGAACACCCCAGTTTTCCTTGTCTTTTGGGATAGCACTGTGCCAAGTGCTATCAAGTATCAGTTCTTGTGTGCCTTCTTTTTCCTCATAGTTTTATCTGAACGCTTCATTTGATTTTCTTCTAAGCTCATATGTCCAAGTGCATCAAGAAAATGAACAAAAGTGAATATAATGAACTTGTTTTCTAGGAGGCAAAAAGTTGAGTCTTCTTTCAGCCATATCTTCACTATCCAGGTTTCATTTGTTGTCTAACTGAAAAATGTTATGTTGTTTCTTGTCCTTTCTTTTATTCGCCTGAAGAGATAGTAAGCTGATTGAGATGGTAAGTTTCAGGTTCTAACTCTCATCTTCTGGGCTTTACTTGTGTGATTTCTGAATAACTGGATTCCCTGTGAACTTTGTGGAACAGGAAGTTGTGTATAGTGAAAAGCAGTAAGTACTAAGCAGTGTTTTCATATTCACCCTTCTTTTTGTTTCTCAGAGAACTATTCTCCTGCAAGCATGGTGACTGACGTCCTGCGGATCCTCTGCGACCAGAAAGAATGTGCCATTGAGTGCTTATACAACAGCACTGTGACAGAGACCCTTCTCCAGCCCATTCACAACCTGATGAAAGGAACTGTGGTGGGTGTCACTAAAGAGGAGAGGACCCTTTTCCGTGGCTAGTATAGGTTGATATTCGATGGAGCTTTATTTCGAACGTGGTTGAGATGCTTTCTTACAGATATTTTTTACATGGATTTTTTTGCTGTATGGATCTTTATTTGTTAAATCATAGTTTATGCAGTTATTTGATGTATTAGTTATGATGGGAGGCAGGAACGCACATACACATACTACATCTTATTTTTGTTTCTAATCAAACTTAGATCTGTCGATGTGAAAAACTTGGAAAAAAGTTATTCTATTAAGAAGCTATTTGTCTTGTGAATGTAATAAATCTTGTGAATGTCTCATGTATTTTAATGACAGTTTTATAGCTTTTGGAAATACGATTATTTTCCTGAAGAGCCAACTCTGCAAAGTAGGAAGAACTAGTGTGAAAGAAGGCGTATGCAACCCCAGAGCTGAGCAGCCATGCTGTCTTCCTAGTTCACTCTGTGTGCTCTCAGAGCTAAACAGCCATGCTGTCTTCACAGTTCACACCGTGTGCAGCCCCAGAGCTGAACAGCTGTTCTGTCTTCACAGTTCACACCGTGTGCAGCCCCAGAGCTGAACAGCCATGCTGTCTTCACAGTTCACACTGTGTGCTTCCTTGTGCTAGAGAATTTCACCAAAGAACAAACTGAGGCTGAGGGAAGTGACCTGTCCTTGCCACACACCCAACACCTGGTGAAGTTGGTGTCCTCACCAGGATGGCAGTGTGTCCAATATAGTCCTCCACTTCTCTGACTTTAGAGAACACTAGAAAGTTCATGTCTATTATCCGCTTTGTAGCATCTGTACCTGTTTCTTGGCTCTCCTGGGCCACACTTCATTGGGTTATACAATACTTCATTGATTGTTGCTTGCTGTATAAATATCACTGTTTTTTTTGCAAATGTAAACTTTGCATTTACTAAATTTTCTGTGTATATATATTGTTTACATCTTCTAAACAAAGTTAAGTATACTCACTGTTTTTTCTAGTCCCCCTTTCCTGAATGAAACCTACTCCACATGAAAACATCCCTCCTGTGCAGACAAGGTCTTTTTTTGTTTTTCTGTATTCCTGTGCTGTTAATGCAATCAAGATAATCACTACAGATGTCCAGAGGCCTGGTACTTCTCTGTTCTTTCAAGTTGGCAGTTAACAGTAATCATCATCATCATCAACACACACACACACACACACACACACACACACACACACACACACGAGTGAACATATATATATGTGTGTGTGGTGTAGACACATACGTGTGTGAAGACTTGCATACCTATGTGTGCCTTGGGGAGCCCAGGAGCGCTTTATATAGCCTTCTGTCCCTCTTGGCACATTATTCCATTGAGATAGGTTCTCTCCTGGAGGTTGGAGCTAAACTTGTGACCAGGAAGCCCCAGCATTCCTCCTGTCGCCCCCATCAGCCCTGAGTTATAGACACGTACAGCCATGCCTAGTTTTACACGTGGGTCTTGAATACTTGAACTTGGGTCTTCATGCTTTTAGCAACTGCTCTTACCCACTGAACCATCTTTCTAGCTCCCGCCGTATATAATTACAGGGGACTATGCCTGACTCAGTTTGTTAAGGGAATTCATGACATTATATTAGTTGTAAGATACATATTTTATAATATGGAGAATATGGACATTAGAATCCATGCAGGGATAAAGCAATAAGTAGACCCTAAAAATAACAAGAGCTTCTGTAAGTTGACTTCAGCATTAACATAATCTCCAGGTTTCAATATTTTTTTTGTGCTATTTTCTTATATGTTGGCTAAACTGTATGAATACTTCTATTTAAAGTGGGCAGATAGGACTGGTCCAGTTTGTTTTCCAAGTGGGTGATATTATGGACTATTGGTCAGCTCATGAACTGGCTGTCTCTAGTCGATCTTTACCCAGTTAGGTATATAAGTGGACGACACTAATATAACATAATCATAGTGTATCAGATACCATATATATCATGGTGAATTTACAGGAATGTGGTACCTGAAAAGTACAAGACAGTGCAGATAGGGAGGGAGCGATAGCATTCGGTATCCAGAATTATACATGCAGCTGTCATACAGTCAGTGATTCTCAATAACTGGCTTAGGTGAAAAGCTTGGATTTATTTGCCTCATCAATTCTGCTGGTAAAAGAATGTAATCTAATGACACATTTAACTCAGACATATTATTTCACAGGCAGAAGTCATTAAGGTTTCTGTTGTTGTGGTAGCCATATAACTTTATTAGACTACACACCACCCACGCTACACCGTAAAATTATATGATTTGTCTTGTCATTCTGTTTTAAATGTTCAGGCTGCTCCAGACTGCTCCGAAACAGCTTTAATTCACATAGCTGATATTTTGGCAAGAATTGCTTCTGTAGAAGAAGGACTTATTTTACTTCTTTATGGAGAAAATATGAACTCTTCCGAAGAAGAGAGGTACGTGGACATTTTAGTCTGTGTAACTATTCAGGGGTAGTTAGGTTTCCCAAGCAGGTACTAGTGACACGTTAAGCCACCTTTGATATAATATTTATTTATTGTTTTTATGTGTATGTGTGTATGCCTGCATGAGTTTATGTGTGCCTTGTGCATGCAGGCACCCCTGGAGGGTAGAAGAGGGTGTTGAATGCCCTGAAAGTGGAGTTACTAATCATAATAGTTACCCACAGTAATTACTAAGATTATTATATAATCTTAGCTCATAATAAGGTTTGCAGGCAACATTCCAGATGGGAACCCATACCTTCTTACCTGCACCCCAAGACTGTCTCACAGACTACTGAAGCCACAGGTTGTTGGTTTCAGTCAAACAGATTCAGAGGAGAAGCCACACCCCCTTCCCTCTCCTCTGATGTCACCCAGGTCTATCTCCTCCTGTGCCAATGGTAGCCTTGTGGTACTTAGGCTTCTTGGCTTTCTCTGGGCTTCTGATGGTGTGGTACCTGGGCAATCCTGTCTCTCTCTGCTGAGCCATCTCTCCAGCCCTGACATTAATTAGTTTTTAAGTGGCAAGCAGCCTTACTCAGGGAGTAAATCACACTTGGTTGTGGATATTTCTCTTCCCCATTGTGGCTTTGAGTTTCTCATGGATACAGGTGATCTTTGCCATATCGACACACAATATCAGCCACTGAACCTAGAATATCTTTGTTTTTTGATATTACTACAAACCTGGTTTCATAAGTTAGAAATGATAACTCCTGTTTCTGTCTTCTGAAAGGAGTTATAGAGAACTGTTATAACTTCTATAAATATTTGGTAGAATCCATCTGTGAGATAATGAGTGCCTGGCTTTATCTAGTTCTTTTAATTACTTAATTTCTTTATTAGATGAGTAGGCCTGTTCAGAGTTACTTCCTTTGGTTATAAAATTTAACAAGTTGTGTCTTTCAGAGAAATGGTCCCATTATTTATTTTTGGTTTAGAATTGCCAGTAATGTGCTCTGGCTATCTTGTTAGTACTGGGGGACCAATAGGGAAAAATCTCTGCTCTCATTCTGGTACTAGTCATTTTTACTTATTGTTATTATTATTGTTATTATTTATTTATTTATTTATTTATTTATTTATTTATTTATTTATTTATTTATTTATTATTACTATAGTGCTAACTTGAAACTTAATAATTTTGTGGTTTTTTTCCCAGAAAATCCATTCTGGATCTTGTGATTGCGTGTGCATATCTGCATGTGTGTGTGTGGTGTGTATGCACATACATGTGTTCACATGCATACACATGGTATGATACATGTGTGGGTATCAAAGGACAACACTGTGGAGTTTGTTTTGTTCTTATATGTTGATATAGGTTCCAGGGGATCAAACTCAGGTTATTGTAAGTGTTTTTTACCTGCTGAGGAATCTTGCTGGCCTTATTTTGTGTGTGTGTGTGTGTGTGTGTGTGTGTGTGTGTGTGTGTGTGTGTTTAAAGCAAAACATCTTATTCCTTTTGGAGACCAGTAAATTTGTTCAGCTCTGTGGATAATGAAGTTGTCATCTCATACTTTCTCATTTCCCTCCAGTTTCTCTTTATTTGTTGCTTTGGTTTCTTTTATTACTCCTTAGATGTTTCAAAAAACCGTTGATAACTGTTACAAGGGCAGTTGTCACTTGTGGTCTTTATATTGTGTCGAAAATGCCATGGCATTTCGCTGGGAGAGCCATAATGCAGCCTCTTGCAGTTACCTGCCTGAAAAAACACAGCTTCTCAGCAGGGGACCAGGTGGAAGCCAAGCTGGATCTCAAGCATCAGTGTGTTCATTTAATTTATCTTCCCTCCCTTGTGTGTGTGTGTGTGTGTGTGTGTGTGTGTGTGTGTGTGTGTCTGTCTCTCTCTCTCTCCTTTTTTTTTTCCAAGACAGGGTTTCCTTGTGTATCTTTGGCTGTCCTAGAACTCACTCTGTAGACCAGGCTGGCCTGAGAGATCCCCCTGCATTCACCTCCTGGGTGCTGAGATTAGAGGCTTGCGCCACCTCCACCACACCCTCCTGTATTTCTTGATCTCTGTGTCTTCCAAGAAGTACCTGAGCTAGCTGCATGCAATTGTAAGTGGAATCTGGAGGATAAAACATTCCTAAATTTACTTTCAGTCCTGGTTTTTATTCCCCATTGCAGAGATAGTTAAGTCATCAGTTAATGTGGGGTTTTGTTTGTTTGTTTTTTAATGTTCTAGAAGTCAGTCAGATGATTTCTGGCTTTTGAGCTGTGACTTGTGACTGATGTAGTCTAGGTCCTGGTTTACTTGGCTCTTCTGTATCCCAGGTTTCAAAATTTTCCCAGTAGCTTTTCCATTTTCTTTGTCCTTGAGGATCTCTATGCATTTAAAAATATTTTATTTGTGCATGTTAGTCTTTATGGAGAGAACAGATAGATGTTATGCATTCAGTTTAGCATTTTAAACTGGAGATATTGAGTACATAATGATTATAATTATTTTTTAATTAGGAAGATTTATCTTTTGTCATGAATTCTAAGATCACCTTATCTATTACTTAATCCTTTGGAAATTTAATTTTTCATAAATAAGACTTTACTAATAACACAAGCCAGCCTTGAATTATGACTTCTCCTCAACTAGTCAGTTATAACTGTATGTAAATTCATTAACTTTCATGGACTTTGAGTCTGGTTAATTTTGTTGTATGATGTTTTTATTTATTTGCAAGTTTTTGTAACAAAGTTTATAAAATTAAAAAAATAACATTACTTATTAGAAAAACTTTTAAAAATGAATGCTAGTATGTCTGGCACTAATAATACAAAAACTAGTAAATTTTTCTGTTTCTGTATGAATATTGTTAATTTGGATGAAATCAAGGTTTTGCCTTTCACTTATGATGTGTATGTGGTTTTGTTTTTAAAGAAAGGTTCTCTCATACTCAAGTTAAACAAGATGTAAACTACCAGAAGTGACTTCCGAACCATCCTGTAAAGTTCATACTGATTGTTTCTTCAGTAGAAAGACTGGAATATTTGCAAATGCAATTAACAAGAGTCTGGCTCGTTAAATTTTATTTTTCACCATGGAGGAGTGAGCAGGTAGCAAGCTGTAAAAAAGGAATTAGAGGGCCAGAAAGTGGCTTAGCAGGGAAACATGCCACCTGCCAAGCCTGATGACCTGTGTTTGATTCCCAGGACTCACATGGCAGAACCAGAGGGCTGATTCCTGCAACTGTCCTGTGATCTCCAGGTGTCCTGTCATTCTGTTACACACACACATACGCATGCACGCACACATGCGCACACACACACACACACACACACACAGAGAATTAGGAATATTTTTATGGACTGCTTATGGCGTTAACTTTATAACATTAAAAAAGAGAAAGCAGAGACATATGTTTATGGAATGCTGCCTTTTGTGTAACAGGACAGTATGGGTCATCCATTTGCTGATCACTTAGGAGGGAATTATTAATGACAGACTGAAAGGCAATGAAAACAGTTCTAGGGAACGGAAGAGACAATCAGAAGCATATATGGAGAAACGATCAATACATTGGTCATCCTTAGATTTTACTTTACAATTAGGTTAGCTGCTTTACGCTCCAAATGTTAAACAAATTAAAAAGAAAGAACTCACAATTTTTGAAACCTACAAAGCAAGTGAGTAAGTAAACTTCACAGTCAAGTCAGTGACAAACTCAGGAAGAAAGAAAATTACTTCAGGTAACCTCATCGCCATTGAACTTGTAGTGAGGTGTAATGTAAGGGAAATAGTCTTCAATGTCAGCTGCATCTGGTACGTTTAGAAGCAGTATTGGTGCTATTTCAAAACTGTTGTGGATAATAAACATAGGTAGGTAATGGCATTGGGAACTAAGATTTTATTAGTGTAAGATATAATATAAAGGCATAAAATTAAAGAAGTAAAATCTTGACTATTCAGGAATAGTTCATAATGGAAATTCTTTTAATTTATTTTTTAAAATTTATTTTTTAAAATCACCACCACGGAAAAAGGCCTAGAAGAATTGATATTATTGACAGTGAGCAGATACCTGCATTGTGGTATCTCTGTATCTTGTTTGTTTTGTTTTTCCCTAAGAGGAGACAGGAAGCCTTGAAGAAATGACTGTTTCTAGGTCAGGGATAAGAAGTATACAGAGTCATGTTTGCATAATTTCGTTTCTAGAAGTCAAGATAGCTATTTAAAATTAGCAGGATAGGGCCAAAAGGACCCTGAGGGAGAGTCTACTGTCTTTAAGATCTGCAACTCGAGGATGAGAAAAGAATAGGAAGCTCTAGGGTGAAATCCATTAGGTCTATAAACATGGATTTGAAAAGATACTAAAATAATAAAAATAGTAAAAATAAAGCACAAATGGGCCGACTAGTTTCTTAATGAGGTTGCTATGATACCGAGTGTATTTATTACTTTGCAATTTGATAAAGATTGGAATATTCTTCCAACTTTCCTTTGCACACTATATTTTAACATGTTACATGGTAAAGCCCTTTGTGGAAGAAGTCTGGGTAGAAAACACACACAAAATTCTTGAGTCAGAAAAGATGCATGTCGTCTTTCTTCACCAAGTCTTGGTCATCATCATGATAGTTGCTAAAGTCATCAAGGGTAAAGCCTTCCTTCCTAGAAATGCCAGACTAACTTTTAGTGTCACCTAGATTGGGACTATCGGATATGTACTTCATGCAGGAGGCACACACCACCAATGATGTTATGTCGCCGAGGAGGAAAAAATAAAAGAACCAAACTTTAAACATCTGGGTCTAATTATTATCTTGTAGAACATTTGGGGAAATAGGAAATGGGGTTGAAGATACCATAGAAAAATATAGTGACTATATTCTATATAAATATATACTTATGTATTTACATATAGTTACTATATATAAATGACTGTAGTCATTCAAATATAAAATTATTGAATCACTGACCTGGAGAAAAAGTACACAGGGAGTTTAAATCACGAACACAACCCATAGGACTTGTATGAAATGTAATTTACACAAACTTATCTAGATACAATGACATATTTAAGAAAATAAAGAGAAGTTTGATGTGGGCTGTCTTACTAACAATGATAATTTGTATGTGTGTATATTAAATTTAAAATAGAAATTTTATTATTTAGAGGTGTACACTGGGTTACATATGCAAGACAAGGATGGCAAAATGTTCGTAGTGCTGCTGGAGAAAGGAGGCTTGAGTGTTCTCTAAGTCTAATGCTTATTGCTTCTCTTTTGGTTCTGTGTATTAAAAATCTAGAAAAGGTATTAATGCTGCTTTCCCCTGGAGTTAGACAGACAAGGTTATCTTGTTTCTTTCTCAATATTAGCTATGTGATATTGTGCAAGTTACTTCTGTAGTCTTACATTCAAAGGATTTTAGAAAAAACGACATAAGCTCATTAAAATACTTAAAACAGTAACTTTCACACTGGAAGCATTTTTGTCTGTGCCGTTATTATTTCCAGGAAGACAATCTTGAACTTTGAGATGGGGTGGCTGTGTTGTTATTGTGATGGGGAGGTAGCAAGAGTTCAAACAATGAGACATGTTTACTGGAAAATTAAGAGCACTCATGTATGACCCTGGCTGCGTGGCATCTGTGTCTCTTAAGTGTGTGTAGATTTGGCTGTTTTCCCCATCTGAATACCCTTTCCCATGTGCCACTGAAACCTTTCTCATGACTGGCACGTTCACATTGGAGGATCAGGCATATTTTCTTATTTGTGAAAGCTATGGTCTATCTAAAAGAGAACTAGCAAATGAGCTGTGTGGAGACAGGCTGGCTGGTGCTGCATGCAGCCAGGCCCGCTTGGCTTTGGAATCACATCTGTGATCTCTTCTTAGTCCTACAGGTGCGCATATCATAGCCAAGTTTTCAAAGAAACTTCTTGATGAAGATATTTCTATTTTTTCTGGATCGGAAATGTTGCCTTTAGTTAAAGGAGCTTTTATTTCTGTGTGTCGTCAAATATATGGCACATGTGAAGGCTTACAGGTGTTGCTTCCTTATGGTTTACACGAATCCATAGCAAAGGCATGGAAGAAGGTACGTATTTTAACCCTTTCCTCCCTGCAGGTCTTTATTTCAGTTACAGGCATCACTGTAACACCTTTTTATGGACAGGATTTTGTTTTTGCTTTTGCTTTTGTTTTTGTTTTGTTCAAGACAGGGTTTCTCTGTGTAGCTCCTGGAACTCACTCAGTAGACCAGGCTGGCCTCAAACTCAGAGGTCTGCCTGCTTCTGCCTTCTGAGTGCTGGGATTAAAGGTGTATGCCACCACTGCCTGGCATGGACAGGATATTTTAATGGGACATGTATCTCTCTTTTTTCTTTTGTGTTTTTTTCCTCTCTCCCTCCTTCCCTCCTTCACTTTCTTTTTGGAAACAAGGCCTCACTATGTATCTCTGGCTGGTCTGGAACTTACAGAGCCTCTGCCACCTGAGTGCCAGGCTATGTAGCACTTCTTTGGCATTGTGGTAGTTGGTATTAGCTGTCCGTGCTTCTTAACTTGATGCAGGATGACTTCAGACCCTTCTCTTTTAGTAGAGCTAGGCTCTAAGCCTTTAACTGATTACCACAATGTTTTTCTTTTTTGTCTGGTTTTTTTTGTTGTTGTTGTTTTTGTTTTAAATTGTCGTAGCAGAAGCTTTAGCTGAGTTCTCCTTGCATGGACTCGCCTTCTTCTGTGGAGGTTATGATATCAAGAACATAATAGAGCAGGAGCCATGCATAGACAAGGGGATTGCTCAGTCTTTTAATTTCATCGAATCAGATGATTTAATTTTGAAAGCAACTGTGTTAAGCATAAGAGATCTTGTGAATAGTGCTGTCAGTTAGAAATGCAGAGAAATAAACGAGTCTGTTTTCTTCTTCTTCCTTTTTTTAGACAAGCTTGCTATCGGAAAGGATCCCCACTCCAGTAGAGGGCTCTGACTCGGTTTCCTCAGTGAGCCAGGAGTCTCCCAACATGTAAGTATAATTGTTTAGCATCTCTCTGTTGTGTTTGCTGAAATAATTTGGAAATAATTGACATTCATGGAAAACTATGGCAAACATTTTCCAGGAAGCTAAACTATATGCATACAGGTTTGAGGAAAATTATACTTACTATTATTTGTAGAATATGTGATACTTGTAGCCATTAACAAATCTAGAAATATTAAATAGATTTTGCTTAATTATGTATTTATATTTTGTGTTAGGAAGCTTGGTATATTGTAAAGTTTTCAGAAAAATTGGAGAATGATCAAATACTAAAATTGGCAAATTAGCTTGCATGGTTAGTAGAAGTAAAATGTTTTCAAATGCTGGTGAAATCCGTTTTACTTGTTTTTCAAAATATGGTAAGAGTGCAGTTTAATTATGGTTTGGCATTTGAAAATTATGTAACTTAATATTTCAGTATATATAGTTATACTTTTTTATAAACATTAATCTATGTGATGGCAGGTTACCCGGGAAAATACTTGATTAAACTAAGGTTTCACGAGCTACATGTTCCAGGTTTTTATTTTAGTTTCATGGTTGAGTGTTGGCACAGTATGAAACATAGTAGAACAGCTCTAAGGGTTGTTCTTTGTTAAATGTTGAATTTGGATTCCCTTTCTTTCATAGGTTAGAGCTTAACTTACAAAATCAGTTATTTTATTTTATTTTTTAATTTAGGAAAAGTTTAAAGGTGCAAAATAGTTCATTCTCTGGAAGTTTTATGTATATTTTTTCTTATATGGTTATCAAACCTACCAACTGCTGTTTTTTTCCCCCATTTTCCCATTGAGTAAGTGTGGAAAAATTAGACAAGTTTTGTCCACTCATAGTCTGCAACCCATAGACTTTCCTCGAAGGCACACTGCACTGCATAGGAAGTAGAGCAGAATACCTGTTTGCTACAGGGGGATGCATTCTATGGAGGGAGTATACTGGATAGGAGGTACTGCTTGTGCAAGAGTGCCCTAAGTTCCTCCTTCTTTCATTCGGAGTATGGGACAGGTTAATAGATGGAGAGAGGCAACGTTCCATTTAAGTATGTGCTCTACAGGAAAACAACGCCAGGGATAAAGATGTTTCCTAACCCCTGATATTATTGTTTGTGTTTGTTAGGGCTTTCTAGATAGAGCAGTAGGCTAGATTCATGTATCAACATACAAGCAAGGAGAGAGTTTACTAGGGGAATTAGCTCACACTCTTTTAGAGGAGGGATGTTTGAAAAGTAGATTTTTAGGTGGATGGTGGTGGTGCACGCCTTTAATCCCAGAACTTGGGAGGTAGAGGCAGGAGGCTCTGTGAGTTTGAGGCTAGCCTGGTTTACAGAGTGAGTTTAAGGACATCCAGAGCTTTTCACAGAGAAACTGTCTTGAAAAACTGAGGGGTGGGGGTAGTAGATTCTAAGATGTTGATAATGTTGCTCAGTTCAAGCCTTGCCAGTCACTCTCTTATTGGGAAATTTGGGCTCCTAAGGCCGGGAAGCTTGTGATTTTGGTTCCAATGGCAGAAGAATGTTCTTGGGCTCCTGGGGAGAGGTTAGTCTCTCTTTGCTGTCATCCCTCTGTCTGGGCCCCTATCCAACTGATGGCGCCTTCTCTACACTGAAGACAGACCATCTCCACTTGGCCTGCTGAGGTTCGCACACCACTCTCTGAAGACACCCTCACAGACACACCCACAAATGATGCTCTCCAAGTTTGCTAGCTCTTGTTCAAATATAGTCAGATTGACATGTAAATGACTCATTGGTGTCTCAAGAGAAGCCAGAGGGTTAGTAAGATTCCCAGTAGAGTAGGTCTACGTATTTCATTATTAACCATTCAGTTTGCCGTCTAGAAACACTTGAGCATCTTTTGTTCTTTTGTTTTATTGAGGTAGTTTGTGTAAGATAGGTGCTGTTTTTTCCCCTTGATTCTTTGGTAAATTTGGAGCTGTTAACTGGTCTTGTGTCAGTATGTAGCAGATACCTGATTTATTTCTTTTTTTTAAATAAATTTATTTATTTATTTTACACCCCAGCTTTAGTTTCCTCTCCGTCCTCAACCCCCCAGTACCCTCTTCCCCCAGTCCCCTCTGTTCCTAACCCCCAATCCACTCCTCCATTTCTGTTTAGGAAAGGGCAGGTCTCCCATGAATATCAACAACACACAGTATATAAAGTTGCAGTAAGACTAAGCACCTCCCCATGTATTAAGGCTGGGCAAAGCGACCCAGTATGAGGAATAGGGTCCCAAAAGCCAGTAAAAGAGTCAGAGATGGTCCCTGTTTCCTCTGTTACGAGTCCCACAGAGGACCAAGCTACACAACTGTAGCATATATACAGAGTGTATATATGCAGGCAGGCTTCCTGGTTGTCGGTTCAGTCTCTGTGAGTCCCTAGGAGCCCTGGTTAGTAGATTTTGTGAGTTTTCTTGTGGTGTCCTTGACCCATCTGGTTCCTACAATCCTTTTCTCCCTCTTCTGCAGGATTTCCCAAGCTGGGCCTACTGTTTAGCTGTGGGTCTGCATCTGTGTCCATCAGTTGCTGGATGAAGCGTCTCTGATGACAGTTGGGCTAGGCACGAATTTATGAGTATAGCAGAATATTACATTAGGAATCATTACATTGACATTTTTTTTCCTCCAGTCATGTTTGGTTCTATCTTAGGTCTCTGGTTCATCCAGCCTGTAGGTCTCAGTGCTCCAGGTTGTGTCAGGGTGGGCTTACACTCCTGAAATGGGTTTTAGGTTACACCAGTCATTGGTTGGCCACTCCCTCAGTTTCCAGGCCACCCTTACCCCAGCACATCCCATAGTCAGGACAGACTGTAGGTTGAAGGTTATGTGGCTGGGTTGGTTTCCCACTCCCTCCACTTGAAGTCTTGCCTGGTCACAGGAGATGGCCAATTCAGGCTACATATCTGCTATTGCCAGGAGTCTTAGCTGGTGCCATCCTTGGAGGTTCCTGAGAGATTCCTTGGGCCAGGTTTGACCTGACCTTGAAATGCCCACCTTTCCAGTAGTCTCTTTCAGTTCTCCCCACCTCCTCCCATCTCTCATGTTCCCATCTTGACCTGTCTGCCTGCAGTATGATCATGAAATCTCTTCTGTTTCCCTTTCCCAGGGAGATCCTTTCATCCCCACCCCCCACCTTGAGCCCTCCTTGTTACCTAGCCTCTCTAGGTCTGTAGATTGTAGCATAGTTATCCTTTACTTTACAGCTAATATCTACTTATGAGTGAGTACATCCCATGTTTGTCTTTCTGGGTCTGGGTTCTTACTCAGTATGATTTTTTTTTTCTATTTCCATCCATTAGCCTTCAAATTTCATGATGTCATTGTTTTTAACACCTGAGTAGTACTCCATTTGTAAATGTATTACATTTTCTTTATCCATTCCTTGGTTGAGGGACATCATTAGTGAATGGGTCTTTCTCTAGTCCAAGTTACTGAAAGTGAGAGTTAGCTTAATTAGAAAACAGTAAAATAATAGCAATCTGTAAAAACTAATTAATCAATTTTTTTTTTTGCCTTGAAGTTAAGCATTTTGCGCTTACATTTTTATTTTTTGTTAACATAGGATCCTGCTCCGGCTTCCCATTTAATGGTGCCTATAGTACCAGAGAATGGAGAAGCTGATGCATAGTACTGGTGGGCTATTCATGTCCTTCCAATCTAGATATTGCCTCAAAACACCAAATAAAATTTGTAATAGACTTATCTAAGTCTATGCACATTATGTGAAGTTATAATTGTGTGACTTTAGAAAAAATATAATCACAGGAAAAAGAGAAGATGTCAACTTTGCCCCATCAAAGGAACCTTTGCAAAATTGGAGGCTCAGATTATAGAGGGAGTCTTGGATCTGCAAAGCGCAGCCCATGATACCATGGAATTAATCATCAGAGTCTGTATTTCCATTGGAAATATCTTGCTACTTATTTTAGTCAGTGTTCCATTGCTATGAAGAGATTCAGTGATCATGGCAACTGTTACAAAAGAAAGCATTTAACTGGATGTTGCTCACAGTTTCTGAGGTTTAGCCCATTCTCGTGGTGGGAAGCCTGACGGGACACAGGCAGACATGGTGCTGGAGAAGCAGTTAGGAGTTCTACATCCAGATACACAGGCAGCAGGAAGAGAGAGACACTGAGAATGGCTTGGGCTTTTGAAATCACGAAGCCCACCTCTAGTGACACACTTCCTCCAATAAAGCCAAACCTACTCCAACAGGCCACACCTCCCAAATCCTCTCAAGTGGTGCCACTCATTGATGAACAAGCATTCAAACCTCTGAGCCTATGGGGGCCATTTGTATTCAAACCACCACACTACTGCAGGCTCACCCCATTTGCTGTTGCCCCTCTCCTAAGGGAAAGGACAATAAAACTCGGTGGCTCAGATCTTCTGTCCCTCTTATTAAAATTCTAAGGGCAGCCGGGCGGTGGTGGCGCACGCCTTTAATCCCAGCACTTGGGAGGCAGAGCCAGGTGGATCTTTGTGAGTTCCAGGCCAGCCTGGGCTACAGAGCAAGATCCAGGAAAGGTGCAAAGCTACACAGAGAAACCCTGCCTCGAAAAACCAAAAAAAAAAAAAAAAAAAAAAAAAATTCAAAGGGCAGTTACATAGTTCCAGAGAAGAATTATTAAAGCATGTCGACACTTATTTTCCATAATTAATTATACTCTTTTATATCATATAGTAGTGCCACTTGTATGGCTTTTTCCTGTTTTCATTTGTGAGGAATATAGAAGCCTTTTTTTAATTGATTTTTATCTTCGTTAATGACTTAGATCTCATATGTATATTCCTTTTTGAGTGACTTGGTTTAAATTTTCTAAAAATTACTTTAATGATTAGCATATATTAATTGTACATAATTGTGGCTTTTAATTATGCCATTTTTGTGAATATATATAATATATTTCTATAATATTCACCTTCTCTTGTTCTTTTTCCACTCCATTCCTGCTAATCCCCTTTCTCTCCCCAAGTAACCTTCCATTCTACTTTCACGGCTGGACAGTGACCCAGTCAGTAACATTAGCATTGTTTCTGGGAAACTGGACAAGGGTTCGGAGCACGAACACATGACTTGAGATTACACCATTGAAGAGAATGTCTCTTCCACTACTACCACAGTTAACTGCTTAAAAACCCTCAGGCAAGGGCGGACCTTTGCATCAATGTCACATTAAGGAATAAGAAAGAGACTTTTTTTTTTTTTTTAGGTTTTTCGAGACAGGGTTTCTCTGTGTAGCTTTGCGCCTTTCCTGGAACTCACTTTGTAGCCCAGGCTGGCCTCGAACTCACAGAGATCCGCCTGGCTCTGCCTCCCGTGTGCTGGGATTAAAGGCGTGCGCCACCACCGCCTGGCGAGACTTTTTTAGAAGAGATGTTTAGCCCGAGTGAGAGCCCAAACTTCAGTTCTCAACCTCTCTTCCCCAGCTACCATGTGTCTGTAGTTTTTGATTGCAGTCTGATTCTCTGGGGTATGTCTCTTGCTAACAAAGGGCTTTGCTCTGTGTTTATTGAACAACACAGAAAACGGAATGGGAGAGGGATGCGGAATACGATTTTACAAAAATCTTCAACAGTTTTACAAGAAGTTACTTTACTGGAGCCAGCTGATTCAGAAGAGCATTTGAAACCTCAGACAGACATTATCCTGTATCCATCCACATGTTGCTTCTACCATTTACGGGATATTTGTTTTTTTCAAGGTTGTTTTTGGTGTCTTGGTTACTTTCAGCAAATAATTACCATAACACACAAACTTCTGGGTCAGGGACATGGAAGAATACCCAGTTTAAGATTAAAGCTATGCATCTAGCTTAAATCGTAAAAGCTAATTAAGTGAGAAATACAAGCCATAGTAGGTAAGTTATATTGCTGTTTTAATGGCACTTTGAACTTCAGTGAACAGGCTGAGTACACAGTATGATAGCTGAGTGAGTATGTAGCTCTAGATGATCTCAACGCATACTGCTAACTTAGACACAAGGGCTGGCCACAATTCATTCTCTCCAAAGGCTAGAGCTATTTTCAGAAAGTGATGTTACTACATTACTACGGGCCTCACAGTGCCCTCCCCTTTCCATAGCAGGGTGCTGGGGGGGTTCATGCATGCACAGCAATACTCTTATCCAGAGAGCCATCTCCTCAGCCCCTTCCCATGCTGTTTCTGAATTTATGAGTTGTATATTTGCTCTTTGAGAAACATTATCCTCAAAAACATTAGTGCATATTTAGTTACACATTTTTCTCTTTGTTCTGAGACAAGGACTGGTTGTGTAGCACTAGCTCGTTCAGAACTTGCTTTGTAGCCCAGGTTTGTCTTGAACTCACCGAATTCCTTGTGGCTCCACCTCTGAGTGCTGGCATGACAAGCATGTGCCACCATACTCAGCTCTAACTAGAAGTTCGATGCACTATCCACTGCACCGTGGAATCATCTCTCAGCTCTGTCTCCTTTAAAAAAAAAAAAAAAAGATAGTATAAAGTCATTAGGTATTGTGTTTTGAAAAGCAATATGGGGTTGATGGATATTCATCAATCATTGGTCTTTTACACATGCCACAATCCTCAATGCTGTAGATATTAAGAATTCTTTTAATATCTAATTTATTTCTTTACACTGATGTATCATATGTTTTGACCATTTTTATAATTATTTTGTTCCACAGCTTGTAACTTGTAGCCTTTTCTCCCCGATAAGCTTATTTTTTTCCCTTTATCCTTTTTAGTCTCCAAATATAGTTTTGGTTTGATTGTTAAGATCTGAGAGTGGTGAACTATTTCTATACTTTATATCTAAATTTTCTTCCCTACCTCTGTCCTTCCCTCCTCTCTCTCTCTCTCTCTCTCTCTCTCTGTCTTGTGGCATACATCCAGGTTTCTACTGTGAAGCCTTGTCTGATCTATAACTTGCTATGTAAGCCAGGCTGGCCTCAGCCTCACTGAGATCTTCAGGCCTTTGCCTCTGCCTCTGCCTCTTCCTCTGCCAAGTCCTGGGATTATAGATGTATGCTGTCACACCCAGCTAATCTTTTATGTCTGGAAATGTTTCTTCTTTCAAACCACACCATCACCACCCATTCTTTCATACCCCAAACACACGTTCCTATTCTTAAGTAGTTTAATTAATATAAATGTTGAGGCAGGCAGACATTTCTCATCAGTTCTTGAAGCTGTCACTCCGGTACTTTCTGGACTGTGTGGCTCTTGACAGGTCTTATTATCTACAATATGGCCACCCGTGTTTAATAGGTGGTGTCCTTATCTGGCAGCTGTTGCTTGTATTTTAGCTGTTTGCTTGATCGCTGTGACTTAAATTAACTTGCTTGGTACTCTGGATGATATTTTAATTCATACACAAATTGTATATTTTTCTCAATTTTAGGAAATTCTCAGTATCTAAAAAAGTTAATTGAACAATATAATACATTTATGGAGTGTAGAATTTTTGAAATTCTTTTCTTGTGGTTGTAGGCTTTCTTTTGAGCCACTAACCAGCTCCCAAATCATGATATGGAGACTTAATATTAGTTATGAATGTTTGGTCTTTTCTTATACTTGTCCCACTAGCTCTTTTAATTTAACTTGTTTGTATTCATTTATGTTTTGCCTTGGGGCTTTTTAACCTTTCTTTCGTTCTGTATGTCCTGCTCCATGTCTAGCTTGCTGGTGGCTGCCTGGCTGACTGGCCACGGGTGTCTCCCTCTTTTTCTCTCTCGTTCTCTTCTCCCTCCTCCTGTTTATTCCCTCTGCCCACCAGCTCTGCCTATCCCTCTACTGCCTAGCTATTGGCCGGTCAGCTTTTTATTAGACCAATCAGGTGCCTTAGGCAGGCAAGATGAAACAGCAATACATTTTTACATAATTAAACAAATACAGCATAAATAAAAGCAACACACTGTAATGAGAGCCTCAATAGTCTCTCTGTATATATCAATTTATTAAGGGGTTCTATGGGGAAAATAGACTCCCTGATACAGGAGAAGGTAAATCCAGTAGCAGAATCCTTGGAAAGCTGGGGACCGATCACACACTGCTTCACGCTGCCTGATCCTGACTTCGCCACCCAAGAGAATGCGACCCCCTTTCTCCTCCCTTTTAAGTGGTCACATAGGCAGATAAGAAGCACTATGTCTATCAGGCCAGATTAGTCCAAGGTCATGGGCAGAGCAAATTCCCACTACACTCACTAGCTAGCTCTTACATTTAAATTTACCCATTTCTGTTAATCTTTGTATCACCACATGGCCCGTAGCTTACTGGTTCTATCACATCTTACCCCTTGGCCATCTTGCGGTGTATGCTCTGACTCCAGGCTTCATCTCCTTCTTCAGTTTGACCTTATTCTGCCTTGCCATTGCCCCAACAGCTTTATTTGTCAACCAGTGAGAGCAACACATATTCACAGCGTACAGAAAAAAAAAATCCCACAGCAACACATCTTTCCATAATTAAACAAATGCAGCATAAACAAATGTAACACATCTTTACATAGTTAAAGCAATATTCTGCAACGTAAACAAGTATAGCACATCTTTACATAGTTAAAGTAATATTCCACAGCAGTTTCTGCTGTTATTTTTTTTTTTTAACCTCTGGAGAAAGTTGTGAGCCTTAAAATTGTGTTTTGAGAAAAAATGTTATTTACTTTCAAATAAAATAAAAATTTATAAAAATAAAAGAGAAGACATGTATATTATGCTCTAGAACATGAGAAAGTATTTTAATATAAAGAAGGCACAAAAATAATGGAGAGTTGAGGTTTGGGGAATCCAAGTGCAGGGGAATTATCATGGGAAATTACGGCATGGATGAAAAACTCGAGGCTTAGTCACAGTGCTGCCCCCGAAATGAACACTCGACTCACTGAGTGATGGGGAGCCGTCAGAGCGGAAGTGAGAAAAACACTCACCAATTCCATATTGTTTCATAATGTCTACTGAACAACCTGTAGCCAATGTATACTCTGCCAGTTCAATGCTTGTCCATGCCAATCTTTACTGTTTTCAGTTTTGAGGATATTAAATGTCCCTTTCCCTGTCCTTTCCCTGTTCCAGTGTGGCTTGGGAAGACAATTTGCTAGATGATTTACTCAGTTTTGCTGCCACTCCCAAAGGATTGCTACTTCTTCAGAGAACAGGTGCCATCAATGAATGTGTGACGTTTATGTTCAACCAATATGCAAAAAAACTCCAGGTATGAATTACCATCTGCTCTAAGCGAAGCGAATTGTTGTTGTTAGAAAAGCTGTTCAGAACATTATTCTGCTGTCTCTGTGAGATGTGGCTATTAAGCTTCAGTTAAAATTCTGGGATGGATTGTACCACTTGATTTTTTTTTTTTAAAGCAAAGCTTTAGGTAGTTGAGATTTGTGTCTATAGCTGTATTTTGAAATTGCAAGCAGCCAGATGGAATTGAAATTTTCAGTTAATTTTCCAGATGTTTTGTAAGCATGATATAATACATCCATATATACCAAAGCTGGGAAGAACTTCTGGGAAAAAAACATCCTGTTAGGGCTAAATGTGTGTATCCATGAAGGTTTAGGCTTTGGGTGTTTTAAAAGACACAAACTTCCCTTTAGAGAGATTATGTTATACTGTTAAATAAAACTCACCAGGTAATTCATTTAATCAGGCAGCCTGAAGTAATGGACTCATAATCAGCTTTGTTTTTTCTGTCATAGTAAAGATCCTTACATTTCTGCAATCTTGGGTATGCTTCTGAGGGTTATTGTTTCTATATAGCTCTTATATAGATCATTGGCCAGGATCAAGGCATGCTGTGTGCTGTGTGTGTGTTTGTGCGTGCGCGCGCGCGTGCTTGGGTGGATGTAGAGACCGATGTCAGCTGCCTCCTTAAATTGCTCTCTACTTTCATATATATATATATATGTATGTATGTATGTATAGATATATATCAGTTCCTTAGTTAGGTTTTTGGCAGAAATTTAGACCACCAGTTTGTGAGGATAAATTCCATTTGTTAGAGCCCCAAAGGACTGCACACATCCCTGAGCTGAGGAATAGCCTGACCTTTTGCAGACCGTTTTCTGATCAACCTTGCCCTGCGTAGTAAACTTGTGTTTCCCCTGTTTTCTGTCAAGGAGCTGCGTCCCTGGCGCCTGCACTTACCCAGCTTATTTTTCTTGAAGCAGGCATCAGCGAGGTCTTTGGGGGAATCTTAACATCACCGATAGCAGTTTTTGTGGAGGTGGCAGTGGCTGCTTTCTAGTGTGTTTTGTGCAGAGGAGATTGAGGGAAATAGGTCCAGCCACAGGCAGCAAAGCCCAGGACGTTTCAGAAAGACTCTCTTGCCCTGTGACCTCCCCTTTGAGGCTGGTCAGGCCTGGGCATGGTGCGGTGTGCAGCTTTTCCCATGATGATGGAAGGCCTTCTTCCCCTGGGTTTACCCCTTCCCTGGCGGGACTTTGGCAGGATGACACCTTAGGTGTCTTGCAAAGCTTAGCCTCTGTTCTTGTCACTACCAACTGGCTTTGTGACAGTGGCAAGATCCTCTCACCTCTTTAAAGTTTTGTTTCCTTTCAACCTTTGATTTAGCAGCTGAGTACATATCCCTTCTGGGTTCACGACAGATTGGAGTGTTTCCAGTTCCACTAACCAGGTCGGGCTTTCAGCTGCTGTGGGGCTTCCCTTTTGTCCTCTTAGCCTTGGGGTGACCCTTTTAGGAAGGCCTCAGCCTTCTTGGCTGCAGATTTCTTCTCCCTTGTGTCAGGCCCGTTACCATTTTTACCCACCATCTTACAAGATAGCAAAGAGCTCCATCTTATTTTTTGAGGCAGGGTCTCTCGACTAGGAACTCACCAATTTGGGGCTAGATGGCCAGCAAGCCCCAAGGATCGCCCGCCATCTTGTCTCTTCTTCCTCAGTGTTGAAATTATTGGTGTGTGCTGCTGAGCCCGGCCTCCTTTGCCTCCCTCCATCCCCAAACGTGGGTTCAGGCACACTGAACTTATGGTTATGCGGCAAGCACTTTACAGATATCGCCAGGTCCCCAGTCCCAGGTATCTGCTCTTTCCCAGTGGTTTTGTTTTTGTATTTATCTCTGACAGCTATTGTGTTTGATGGTTTCATGTTGCCTGATGGCAAGTACTAACCTTTCACTCTCTCAAATTCTAATCTCTTACCTTTGTTTAAAACTATAAGACAAGAAATAGCTCCTTTTCTTGTCTCTGTCTGTGAAGAATAAATAGTTTCTGAGGTAGGCCCCTCATGTTCATTGCATGAGTAAAATGTGTCTCTGTTTTTTTCATGGGTTTGTGAGGTTAGGTGTGTATATGTTGATACATTTTTTTTAATCTTGTTTTATTGAAGGCGGACCCTGAGTACAGAAAATAGAGTTGCACCTGTTCCTCAGTTTATGGCATACTTACTTCATCCATCTGTATGAGGTTCCCATTCTGTTTTATTTATTTTATTCTAGTGTTATTCCAGATTGCCAGTTCCATTTCACCCTGTGTACATTTCCCAACCCGATATTTAGGATTTTATTATATGTAATACCCTTATACACACACACACACACACACACACACACACACACACACACACACACTTTTTATATTACAAATGTTCCAGTTTATTTTTAATTCCTCTGTACCTGAGTTTAGAGCTGTTCTTGTATCCTAATTAACTGTTCAGGCTTTGTTGATACTGTTTCTCATTATGAAAACTTGCAAGCAACTCAAACACATTTTCTTTTTCATTCAGGTGCTTCAGATCAGGCAGGCATATCTTTACATGATGCATCTAGAATTAGATGCCGCTTTTATGTTTGTAAATTTCAAAACCTAATAGTTTTTGCATCATACTGGTAGCATGCATACAAGAGACTGTCCCTTTGACATTGGGAATTTACAGTGATAGTTCTTCATTAGCATATTTATCACACTTTAATGTGCCCTGCTATCCCAGATATTTTCATCATTTACATCTTCAGATATTTTTCAAAAAATCCCGAAGGCTAGAATGTTTTCTTAATTTTGTGTAAGAGAGAGTGGGAGCCCAGGTTAGTTATGAAACATGGTTTATGGCTCTGTTAGCTGGCTAGTTATAGTGGCATTCTAAAACTCAGATTTCTTCTTTTCTAGTTTTCAACTGTATACATGAAGACGTACCTTGTTTAATAAATTGTCCAACTTGTGATAATCTTTTTTTCTCTTCACATTAAGTGGGAATTGGACAAACCATGTGGCTACTAATACTCCAATTTTCTGGGCTGGTGGGAGGGACTTAGGAGTAAGGCGTTCTTTGACAGGAAGATGCAGGAAAAGGAGACTAGGTATCCTCCTGGACATCTGTGTTACTCACTGCAGAACGATGGATTGTAATTCAAGGAAAATGGGAAATACGACTAACAAGATCGAAAAGGAAGGCTAACTTTTAAAGATATAAACAATAGAAAAATAGAAAATTGATGACTAGATCTAACTTTCAGCAAGGTCATCTAGCTCCTTTTCAGCTACCCCCTTTTTTCCCCTTAGAATTGAGGGTACACTTTATGTTTGAAGAGTTTGAAGTTAAACCAGGTGCTTTTAATGAAATGTTCTAAAGTAAGAATTCTGAATGGTTAACTCCGTTTGGAAGCTGGACATCATATAGGCCAGCAAAGTCTGATGGGTGTATTATAATGCCACTTTACCTCCTTATTCTGATTAATACGATGGGATAGGTTCCCTTCTGTATTTACCCCAAGTAGCTTTATTTTTTGTAAAGTGACAAATTCTAAAGGACTTTTACACAGAAACAGATGGGTTGATGTTTAGGATTGGGCAGCTCTTCTTAGGAACAAAAATTGAGTCCCCTAGAAATAGCTATTTTAAGGAGAAAGTATCTTTTTTTTTTTTTTAGTTTTTGTTTTGTTTTGATTTCTTAAAAATCCATTTAAGAATCTGGCAGTAAAAGGTTATAAATGAAGAAGTAGCCTAAAAAGTAATAATAGGATGAAGAAGTAATCTAAAAAGTAATAATAGGATGATACAATTTAGTAATAATAGTATGATAGAATTTAGAGCTGGAAGCTGTCATATTTTTGCTTGATCTAAACCCCTTTTATGAGAAATAAGTCCCTTTATTTATGAGAAAAAGGTCAGGAGTAATAAGTGACTCTTCAAAAATATTTATTTTTAACCATGTGTATTTATGTGTATGAGTTCAGTTGTCCACGAGGTCAGGGTGTTGAGACTTCTGGAGCTAGACTGGTAGGTGGTTCTGAGCCTCTAGATATGGATGCTGGGAATTGAACTGAATTATGGGAACTGAACATGGGTCCTCTGCAAGAGCAGTATGTGCTCTTAACTTTGGACTTACCTCTTCAGCACCTTACTAAGTGACTTGTGAAAGTCAGAGAGCTAGGATTAAACTCAGATGAGAAATAAAATGATTAAAAGTACCACATTAGTACTAATTTACTGTGAGGGTGTTGTTGTTTCTTTTTCTGCTGTTATCACCTGAAGGAAATTTGATGCATGAATACTAATTGGTCTTTGTAAAGACCTGGAACCAGATATCAGGGTGAAAGCTGAAAGATCAGAGAAGCAGAGCAAGCCATAGCCACCACCTCTTACCTCACCAACTCCTCAGCCTGAAAGAGCCAGAGTTCCTGTCTTCTCCTGCCTTATATTCCTTTCTCTGCCCAGCCATATCACTTCCTGTCTCAACTTTCCTAGTGCTGGTATTAAAGGTGTATGCTACCACTGCCTGGCTGTTTCTCTTTTAGACTGGCTTAATCTCTTGTAGCCCAGTGTGGCCCTGAACTCACAGAGATCCAGATGAATCTCTGCCTCTGCCTCCCAAGTGCTAGGATTAAAGGTGTGTGCCACCACTTCCTGACCTAGAGGAAGTCTGTGGCTAGCTCTGTCCTGTGATTTTCAGGCAAGCTTTATTTCCTAGCTTACAAACAGTATATACAGACAATATACCACCACAACATTTCTAGTCTTCTGGTTGTTGAAGAGCGGTAAGTAGCTGTACATCTAAGTTTGTATTGCATATGACAGCATGATATGTTCTTTGTTTCTCATTGCATTCTTTATGTTAGATAAACAGGCAGAAGAAGTTTGACCATGAAGTTTTGGTTGTACAGGTGGCATCCACAGCAGCAGGGGCAGTAGCGCTACAAAATTCAGGCAAGTTTTTTTTTTTTTTTCCTCATAAATAAAATGTGACCATTGTTAATAAAATGAATAATAGCATGACAAAGTTCCGGAATATTTTTGATTCTAAAATTCTTCTTTCCAGTTTGTGACCGTGAAAAAGAAAGTTTACAAGATTGTCTTTGCTTTCGATGAAATTACACTGGTGATTATTTTTCCTATGACATGTAGAGACTCTTATCCTACCTTTTTATTTTTAGAACAGTTGTACCTAATGATCTGTACTAAAACTTACTCAATTAAAGAATCTCTCTCCACCTTATAAACCTAAAGAATGTCATCTGTCTTGGTGTAATTAATTTTCCCTGACAGAATGGCCCAGTGTTTGGTTTAGTAGACTTGGATGTGCATCCAAATGTCCAGTCAGCATAGCTGTCACGTATCTGTACCACTGTCTTGTTCCCATCATTCCCCTGCCCTCTAGAAAGCATCCCCTCACTCTGTAGCCTTCACACACTCTTTGAAGTTTGCCCTCCGTATAATCTGTCAATTGGATTTGAAGGAAAGTAAGCCACCGTGATTGTAGTATGCCCATGTTTAGTTTACTGAGCTTCACATAATTAGTGATATAGCAGAGGAATTTCCAGTTGGAGGTGATAAATTATATCAGCATCACTGATCACTGTTGGTTTGCTACTTAAACCAAAATATTTTGCTATATTTTAGTTTTTGCTCAACCAATTTGGGCTCTATGTGTATATGTTCCTTGAAAAAACCGGCCCTGAGCTGAAGCACATTTTTCTTCTACTTAGGATAAATCTATGTAGCACTGTACAAAGGAATGTGTTAATAGATCCATTTGAAGGCTAGATTTCACCCCAGATTTACTTGTCATCGAGTAGTTAAGCATTTGAACCCCATCCTCTCCAACTTTTCTTGAGATGGTTAAATGAAATTCTACACAGGTTATAGGATGACTACAGATCCCTGAGCTTACGTTACTTACATTACAGAAGCTGCATTGGCATTACATTACATGCATTGTCCCATTTGTACACTGTGGAAACTCTGGAATTTCCATTCTCAAATACTAGAATTCCCTGGTCTCTGAAGATGAGGGACTTTTACCCCCAGTTACCAAAATTCCTTGGTAGAAGATGAGGGACTTTTACCCCCCAGTTAATGCAAACTAATTAATAAACTCTTAAATTAGACCCCAGTATCCTCAGTTTTAGAGCCTGCATTTTTTTAGTTGTGCCAGAAAACACTTCTCTTGTTTTGTTAGGAGCATATTGTTTGTCGTAAATTTATTTTGGTTTTTGATATTTTAATAAAATTACATTATGTCCCCCCTTCCCTTTCCTTCCTGCAAGCCTTCTCAGACACCCCTTTGCTCTCTTTAAAATTCATGGCCTCGTTTTGCATTGTCGTTGCATACATATCTGTATATTCCTATCCATCCCTAAGATCATAAGTACAGTCTGCTCAGTCTCTCTAATGTTACTCGTATGCTCTTAGGTCTGACTGACCCTTTGGTGTTGGATAACACATTGGTGTGCTCCGCTCTGGGGAAGAATATTCTCCTGCTCTTAGCATTCCTTAGTGGCCTGCAGTTCTTACTGTAGGGTGGCGGCTCCCCTAGGCTTCCCTCCTGTCCACTTTGTCAACTTGTTGTTGTCCTTGTCAGCTCATGTCCAGACAGTGATGTTGGTAGATTTTATGGATGTAACCCTCGACAGAACTGGGAGACACAATCTAACAGCAAACCCCCTGACATTAGGTTCTTACCATCTCAGTACCCTCTTTTCTGTGTTTCCTGAGCCTTGGGTGTGGGATTTGTGTTGTAGATGCATCAGTTAGGATGGGGCTCACAACCTTGCATTTTGATGTGTTGTGACTCTCTGTAACAGTCTCCATCTGTCAGAAAGAGAACTTTCCTTGGAGGGTGGTGAGGACTTATCTGTGGGTATAAGGACAAATAGTTAGAATGTGGTCAGGAATTAAGGCATACTGACTTTATGATTAGATATTAGGTTTTTATACACAGTATATGATTTGAAAAATATAATAATCAGCTTTAAGATTCATTTTCATTTAGTTAGTGTTTGACTCAGAATTTAAAGGCTACATGAGAGGAAAGTTCAGAATTGTTTGAAACGTGGAATTATAAATGAATATTAGATTAAGTGAGCATATTCTTTGGATGCCTGCCCGACTTGCTGGTGCCTCCTTTCTCTTCCTCCAACTCCTGAACACATTCTTTACAATCTCCAGGGAAATACTTTCCCATGATTTATTTAACAGTGCAGGGTGATGGGATATCGTAAACATTTAGTAACAATATCAAGTACCACTTCTATCAAGGGTAGAGATTGCACTATTAGTTTTGAAAGATGCAAATGTTTTTCTTCTGTGAGAGTAAATAAGTCTTTTCATAAGAATAATCTTGTCTCCCACAAACCAGACTATACTATTTTATACTATAGTATAAATTATGCTATAAATATGACATAAGTAATACTTCTTCCTAGGCTTCATTAGTGCACTTATAACTGAGTTATGGTCCAATCTTGAATGTGGAAGAGATGATGTAAGGGTAACGCATCCTAGAGCAACTCCAGTGGATCCTATTGACCGAAGCTGTCAAAAGGTAGGACGATGCGCGATGTAATAATGCAGAGATTTGAAGTGTATTGCACAGAGATGACTCCATGAAAACCTGACCTATGTCACTTATAAGCAGCAAATTTTCTTGTTTGTTTGTCTTTCAACACAGGGTTTCTCTGTGTAGCCCTGGCTATCCTGGAACTAGCTCTGTAGATCCAGGCTGGCCTTGAACTCAGAGATCTGCCTGCCATTGCCTCCCAAGTGCTGGGATAAAGGCATGTGCTACCACTTCCTGCCTAACTTTCTTAAGTGGACCTTCCCTCATTTAATACCTAAAAATATTTTTCATTATAAAGTAAATTTAGTGAACTATAACATACCAATAGTTGTTGGAAAATATATTGGAAAGATACTTTTTTATCTTGCTATTACTATGTATTTTTCTTTCTTAATAAAGGGTAATAACACACCAGGCATGTTACGAATGACAATGTGTCCCTGGAACAAACACAAACCAACACCACGGAAGTTCAGGAAGCATTTTCCCTTGGCCTTGCAGCAATCTGATGGAAGTTGTTTGGATGGAGTGAACAGGAGAGCAGGCAGAGGGAAGATGCTATTAGCTAGAGTGCAGCAAAAATTTTGTAAAAGTGCTTACCCCCTATTCTGTTAAAATTCAATGGCTTTTCCTATGTGTAACATAGTCTCCTAATTTCTTTTAGTTGAAGTAATGATTCCCTGCAGTGGAAGCTTGAACCATTTTTAGTGTAATGATGCCATAAAATTATTTAAAGAACTCCCCTTTACCTACAGTTTCAGCAGTTCCTTTTTTCTGGGATGTTAGTGTAATTCACTCTTGTACAAAACATGAACATTAGAAAATAACTTAAAAATGAAGTGGTTAAAATGTTGAGGGCCCAAAAGTAGGCAGTAAGTGGGGAACAATGACTTGTGGGGTGCTCCTCCTTCACAGTCTCTATTTAACAGGTAGTTATTTTGAGACAGGGTTGCTTTATGTAGACCAGGCTGGCCTTGAGCGCTCTGAGATTCACATGCCTCTGTCTACCAAATGCTTCTGCCTCCCTGCCTGGCTGCAGATTTTAACTTTAGGAAAAGTAGAGAGCTAGTAGAATGGAATTATGAGCTTAGGGTTATTTGGCAGCTGAAGATGGAGTTGGGAGCCTGGAGAAAACAGAGTCACAAAATGGGTATTACAAACAGATGTAGTAGCATCCAAAGTATGAGTTACGCCTGTAAACTATAGTAACTGTGCTGCTCACCACATTGCCTGAGTTTGAATCCAGCCAATATAACTGTTCAAAAAATTCATCTTCTGTATACTAGTGCTGAGTATGCTGAGAATCAGCTTACAAACAAATCTTTTCTTCTGAGGCTGGGAAGATAAATCTGTTGATAAAGCCCTGCTTTGTGAGCACAAGGACCCAACTTTGGGCCCCAGAACCTACATTAAAAGCAAACAAAGAACAGGCTAGTGGAATGGCTCAGTAGTCTAATGTATTATTGTAAGCTTGGTTGAGTTTGACCCCCAGAACCCACATGGTAAGGGAGAGAACTGATTCTCACAAACTGTTCTCTGATCTTACATGTATGCTGTGGCATCCCCGACCCTAACTCCAAATAAATAAATTAATTAAAAAATTAAAACAATAACCAACAAAACCCAAACAAACAAAAATACCCAAAACAACAACCCTTAAAACTCCAAGCCAAATTCTGCAAACCAGGCATGGTGGCACGTGATTGTAAGTCCAGCACTGAGGAGGTGGAAACAGGTGGATAACTGGGGCTTACTAGCCTGCCCACCCAGATGACATGGAAACTCATGAAATGTAAAAGCTGAACAGTAAAGGAAACAAGCAAAGATTAAAGAGAAATCCCATAGACTGGAAGAAAATCTTTGCCAGCTTTGTGTCTTAACAGAGGTCAATGTCTAGACTATATAAAGAACTCCAGCATTTAAAACCCCCGAAGCCATATCATCCAGTCAGTAACAGGCTAATCAATTGAATAGATCATTGCTAAAAGAAGCAAAAAATAAGCTAACAAATATATGAAAAAATTTCAACATCTTTAGCCCTTAGGAAAGTACAAATTAAACCACATTGAGAATCCATCTCACCTTAGTCAAAATGAGTGCAAATAAATCAACCAACAAATGCTGTCAGGGATACAAGGCAAGAGGAGACGTTATACCTGTGGGGGTATAAATTAGTGTGGATGTTATGTCAGTTACTATGGGAGTTTCTAGGAAACCAAAACTAGAACCACTGTATGATGCAGTTACTCCATGCTGCTACCTGCTTGTCCATGTTCATCACAGTGTTATCCACAGTAGCTGAGATATGGGATCAGCATAAGCATCTATCAGCCAGTGAATGGAATAAATGTGTGTGTGCACAATGGTGTTTCTCTGCTTCATAAAGAAAATGAGATTAGTTAATTGCAGGGAAATGGATGGAGTTGGTGATCATCATGTTAACCAAATCAGCTAGACTCAAAACAAATACATATTCTCCTACATTCAGAACCTAGATTTATAATATATGTGTGTAATTTAAATATACATATATACACGTACATATATATAATGTATATATGATACACACACATCAGAAAAGTGGAATAGTAACTGGTGGAAGAGCAGGTGCTGGCAGGAGTGGAGAGTGACAAAAAGAGATAGTTATGGGGGGTATTATCAAAGTATGTGTCATACATGTATGAAAGTTTTATAATGAAACATTTTATTTTTATTTACTAACTTTGTTATTTGTCCATTTCATACATGTATATAATGTATTCTGATTGTACTCTGACAACACAAAACCCATTACTTTATATGCTAACTAACAATAATTAAGTTATGTTCTTTATGTTAATATAACACAGTCTAGAATCTATATAATATATGCACAGTAAGCAACCCAGAATTTCTAGACATGTGAAGAATTTAAAAACTGTGACCCATACGCAGGAAAAAAGTCAGCCAACTAAAATTTATTGTGAAGTAAAGGTAGACTATTTTACAAGGACAGGACATAAAGGAAACTTAGAGTAAATGAACAAATAGGTCTCTGTAGCCATATAAAGACACAGATGGAAATTCTAGAGTTAAAAAACTAACTAGAAACAGAAATTTCTAAGTGGACTTAACAGAAGATTTAAGCATAACATCACAAATAGTAAACTTTGGCAGGTCCACGGGAATCATAAAATTTGAAGAGCATGGGTGGGGAGAGCCTTTAGTTGATTTTGAAATTATGTCATTTTGATAGTTTTAGCTTCTGCAGTGAGAATGCTAGAAACAAGAGAACAGGAAAGAACAATACTTGCCTAGACAGTAGATAAAAGTCACCAACTTTATTGAAATATTATAGATGAGAAACTTAGTGAAACTCAGGAAAGACTATGTAAAATGAAAATATGAGAGAAACCACACTGTGGCTTGTGACGAACTACTTAAAACAAAGAAATGCCACATTTTGGAAGGAGCTGTAGAAAATCAATATTATATGTAGCATACAGTAGAACAGTTTGCTAGCACTGTGTCTTAGTTGGGCCTTCCATTGCTTTGAAGAGACACCATGACCAAAGCAACTCTTATAAAGGAAAAACATTTCATTGGGGCTGGCTTACAGTTTCAGAGGTTTAGACCATTATCATCATGGTTGGACATGGTGGCATGCAGGCAGACATGTTGCTGGAGAAGGAGCTGAGGGTTCTACATTTTGATCCACAGCAGCGGAAGGAGTGTGCCACACTGGGTATAGCTTGAGCATAGGAGACCTCAAAGCCTGTCTCCACAATGACACACTTTTTCCAACAAGGCTACACCTCCTAATAGTGCTACTCCCTGTGGGCCAAACATTCAAACACATGAGTCTAAGGGGGCCATGCCTTTTCAAACCACCACACACACCGCATTAGAGGTAGTGGAGGCCAGAAGGCAATGTAACATTTTATTGTGCTGAGAGGAAAAGATAAAAAGATAGAATCAATGCACAGTTCTGCATCCAGCAGAATAGTCTTCATCAATGAAAGTGAAGAGACTTGGTTAATGGCAGAAGAAACTGCTGCCATCACTCTTGCCCATCATGTATGCTAAAGGAAGGTCTCTAGGTGGAAGTTTGGATTTCCCAGAGAGGAGGAGGGCATTGCAGATAGGTGAGTCTACAGAGGTAGAGTATGTGCCCCCCTTAGTGTGAAAGTTGGACACGTTATTATATGACTCTCCACGTTTGCTGTGTCCTTCATGTATGACATAAATTGGCACACTATTGTAAGTTGTAAATCTGTATGAACTATTTCTAATGCAGGTTCAAGGTTATTGGAATTTTATTCAAGTTATTTGACTTTGAATTGCGAGTATCAGTATAAACAGGTTGAATTTTTCTCCTGAAACTTTGTATATTTTCCTAACTTATATATTAAAATATACAACAAATGACAATTCATAGTATTAAACAACTTTAGCACCCAGCTTGAGAGCTCAGTTATTACACAAGGGTTCTTTTCACTTTTGAATCTATTTTAAATTACAGTTAGAATATAATTACAGTCTCAACATATAGCAAATCCATTAAACCTTGTGTTTGAATTCCAGTCCCTTTCTTGTATCTCTCCACTCTGTCTCTTCAGCGGTGCCTAGGGTAGACAGTAGTCCTGAGGCTGCTATTTAAATACACAGTAAATAAAAATTCTTCCTCCCAAGGCTCAGGGACTGTTTCAGAAGACAAGATAGAAAGATCTAAGAGCCTCAGAGGTCAGTTAGGACCTGAGAGAAAGCATCATCCAGATGTGACGGGAGGAAGATTTTTTATTGTGCCTGCACAATACTAAGCCAGTGAACATTCGGGCGAGTGGGGAGGAGGGAGAGGCTCATGAGCCCCCACCCTGGGAGGAGCTGTTGACAGTGGCTGGCTTTGGGGGAAGGGAGCGTCACTTTCCGTGAGTGTGGCCTCGGCTAGGTTGAGCCAGTGGATGTCGCCACATCCATGAATATATGGGCTGCACAAAAGGGACTCAGTAAGTTAAATAGGAAGGACATGAACATGGGAGGAAGAAGGGAAGTTGTGGGGGTGCTGACCTGGGAAGAGTTATGGGGGAGGAGTGGTTCGTGAGTGTGATTAAAATACGTTGTATGCATGTAAGAAAATTCTCAAAGAACAAAATTGTTGATAACAATCTTAGTTACTCAGATGTAGTAATCATGTCTTCAGGGTTCAGAAGCACAGGTGCTTATTGGTGTTCTCTAGTATCGAGCAGCTCAGATTACATGACACTTCCAGGAAGTCCTATTGACCAACATTTCCTTAAGAAACCACGGAAAAACAGTGCAGAGAGATATAGCCTATAACGTTAAAAGCTGGCTCAGTGGTTAAGAGCCCTTCCTGCTCTTCCAGAGGTTCGGGATTTGGTTTCTAGCACCCACATGGGAGGTTCATAACTGTCTATAACTCCAGTTCTGGGTAATTTGATGCCCTCTTTTGACCTCCAAGCACACTAGGCACACATACGGTATACATACATGCAAGCCAGCAAATAAATAATATAAATAAATCTTAAAAATTTTTAAAGGGTAAACGTTGAGAAACGAAATGCACAACTCTTTTAGGTGACTGTAGATTGATTATTAGCCCTTATGTCAGGCAGCTTACAACTACTTACAACTTCAGCTTTGGGGAATCCAGTTCTTTCTGGGTTTTGTGGGTACCTGCACATACATGGTATGCACTAACATAGACACAGACACATGCAGAGAAATTTTTAAAAGTATCTTAAAACAGAGAGAGAGAAAAAAACAATAGTAAGTATTTAGAAAGCAGTTTGATAGTATATCCACTTAGCAAAATAATCATGGTAGGTTCTTCCTTAAGATCTGTGACTTCCCAGCCACAGGTTTCTGGCCAGGCTTGCAGTACCAGGCATGAGTCTTCTTCTGTGGAGTGGACCTTAAATCCATTCCGAAAACAACTGGAAATCCCCATGTTTTCTTGGCAGTGGGGAGTGAGCCCAGGGTGTTGTGCAAGCTAAGAATGTTCTCGACCATAGGTTAACACTTCCACACTTGAGATTACCTTCCCGAGTCACCTTCTGATTTGTTACTAATAGTCTTGATAAAAGAGGACTAACTCTGTCTCCCAAAACTTCATACTCAAAATTAGTTTCATACTTCCTAATACTGTCTACCACCCAAATTATTTTCCAAATTCTTTCTTTCTTTCTAAAGTATAAAGGATGATTTCTACTAATTTTCTTAAAGCAATGTCCCCTTTTTCCTAGAGTTGGGGATGGATCTTATTAACATAGCACATCTCTGCATCCTTTCTGGACAGCTCTTTCTGAGCTACACACCCCTATCCCCTCATTCTGCCTTGTAGTAGAATCCTCTGCATCACCTCTGATCTATCTCCAGAGCACAGCACCACCAGGCCATTTACAGTACTGAATGGAATGACCTCACAGTGTGTTTCCTGTCCTGTAGGCCAGAGACTGTTGCTTCATTCACATTTTAGTTGGCATCTGCCACAACTACTATAGGCAGCTGACATTAAAATATTTTGAGTGTGTAGTCATTATGAACCTGTAAGTTTTAATTCATAAGAAGTTTGTTACTTTAATTCTAAGCTTGAAATGCCAGTTTTAGAATTTATTAACCACTAGACCTTCTCATTTCATTAGCATTATTACATAAAACCTTGTTCCTAAACACTGATGAGTAGATACATGTTTTGTGCTATTTCAATTTTAGGATTGTGTCTGATGCCACAAACACATTTAATGTACTTTTGTGGGAACTGTTGATTGCATTGAAAATATTTTCAGTTCCACGAGTGCTTAATACATCACAGTTTTATAATATGCTAAGTGCCTTTAAAAATGTCTAGTGCGTGAGAAATGGGTTTGTTTGTTCTTGTGGTAATCTACTGAAATCTTCTCAAGTCTCTTTAAAATTATATGCAGGTTATTTGTTTTCAAATACAATCATTGGATTGTTTTCATCTGAAGCTCTACTTAATTTGCCTAGAGTAGCATATCAGCAATTATTCTAACTATCTACCAACAGAATTATTTTATTTCTTAGAAGCGAGATTCTATAAACATGAGTGGAGCTATTCTGTATAAATAATAAGAAACACTCAATATGTTACTATATGACTCATAAACAATCTATTTCTTAACAAAGTGGATATTTATTCAATTTATAAATTGTACTTGTAATCCATTACTATAGAGATTTATTTATTATTACATCTAAACATTACTGGATTAATATCATGAAATGTTTAAAGCATTTTACCTTTGATATATTCTCTGGATATTAAAATGCATTTTTAAAAGTTCTATTGAAATCTGAAAATCATCTTTCTACTTAACATCTACTTGGTTGGTGAATTTGCTTACGCAGTTGTTGTATTGGTGGCCATGAACCCTGTAGTTTCCTTGTAGTTCCTTTCATGGTAATTTAGAGACATATTTCTCTAGCATGCTTTCCTTGATAGCAGCCAGACTTCCCCCCCTCTTCTTTACTACACTCATCTAGAGTGATAGTATTCCTGCATAGTAGTCTCTTAACCAAACATGCTCTGTACATTTTAACTAAACCTTTACACTTATTATTTGGTAATTTTACTGTTATGCTAATATATATTAGGTTTAAATCCTGGATATTGTTGTTAGAGTTGGTAAGAAAGTTCATCTTTGTTTTAAGAGGTTGTATCTGGTGGGGGAATATGGACACAGCTTAAACTTAATGCATGCTCAATTTTATCCAGAAATACAATTGCTACAAAGCACCATATGTTGTATATGTTCACCATATAGCCACTGTAATTTGTTAAGTATCACTCCATTGAGTATAAAAGAAGGAAATAGGAAGTGGACTCTACTTTTCCTACTCACAAACAAGGACTGGACAGTGGCTATCTCTGTTAAATAGTATCTGACAGTCATGTTTTCATTTGCAGAAGAAACCTTAGCCAGAAAAAAAGAAAATGTAGTTTTGTTCTTATACAAATGTGTTATTAGTCAAGGTCTTTATCACAACCTCAAGTTTCCTTGTCTGTTAATGAGAAATCAAATCAAGTTGTTTTTTTATTTTTCTCAAATTTTTGCTTTTCGTTTAGTGAAATATCTGATTCATAAATTTTCAACCTACTGGATATTTAAAATATCAAACTGTTAAGCAGAACACAAAGCATAGAAGTAACTAGTAAGTGTGTGGAACTTCAGGAAGAAGATGGAGTTGACGAGAAAGAAAGGGACACACTTTTGTAGTGCAGTTGAGGGCAGGTAGGGCACGTTAATAGGACAAGAGAAGTCTTTGTAGGTGGCAGTCAGTTGAAGGAGGCCACGTGACTTCATAGTGGAGAATGGTGAGCAATGAGGCTTTTGAGACACAGGAAAAGAGAGTAAAGTGCCCTGAAAGTCATCTAAAACATTTGGACTTCCTGCTGTCTAATGATGGCTACCCATGGAATGCTTCTGAGCTAGGAGCTAAGAATGGAATTTGTGCGAGAAATAGATCCGAGTTGCTGTTAAGCAGGTGAAGCTAAAGAGTCACGGAGAGGTGGACCTGGCTCACAGGTGCTGTGGAGAGGTGAGCTTGGTGTGATCAGACAAGAGTCACGGAGAGGCGGACCTGGCTCACAGGTGCTGTGGAGAGGTGAACTTCATATGATGAGACTGGGACAAAGGAGCTGTCTTCCATAGGAAGGCCATGGCTTTTGAAAATTAGCTATGATGTCTAGGTTATTCTGATTTTCATTGAGTATGTTAAAAAACAATCTTATGTACTAAGATTGAGAATATATAGACCTTGTTATCTTGCCTTAGGGTGTTACTCTCTTGTATTTTCTTGGTTATAATAGTATAAGGAATGAGAAAGCAGGAGCTTTTTCGTTTTTTCATCAGAATCTAACTTCGGGAATTGCAAATCATCTTGAAATGTTTTCTAACTCTTACACGTGTTCCTTAACAGTTGTTATTTTAGCACTCTAAGCTCTTAGACTATTGCTATTTCTTATTATTTTTTTAACCTATTATGGGTAGATGTCTCACACTGACAATAGATTTATTTAAAAAAATTAGCTCTCATAGACATTCATGAGGCCTGCAACATTTACATGAACGACTCTTTCTGTGCAATATTGAAAATAAAATGAGCTATTTCAATGTCTCTTCCCCTCCCCTAGTCTTTCCTAGCACTGGTGAACCTGCTGTCTTACCCTGCTGTGTATGAGCTAACAGGCAATCAAGAACTTCCCAATAAAGCTGAATATTCTCTCCGGGAAGTTCCAACATGTATTATTGTAAGTTACTTTCTTTTAATTGTTCTCTTTTCTCATTGCCTACTGATTGGGATTGGTAGCAGAAACATAATTTGACAATAATACACAAAATCCCCCATGCTCACTAAAATCTAAATTGATTATTTATCCCTGGACTATCAACTTTTGAGTTATCTATGAATGGAATCTTTGGTCTAAGACATGCAACTGTTCCTTTACCTATCAGGAAGCAAAGCTAACCCTCTAGAACCAGGAAAGCAACTTCTGTATGAATGAATTCTAGATGATTCGATAGCTTATTAGCCACACTTAATGCTGCTCCCTCACTGACTAGGATAATTAAGAACAAATTATACAAAGAATCCAATATATTTTCAACCTATGTTTTAATGAATTATGTATTGCATCCATGAAGACAATGTATATGTATTTATTTAATTCAAAACTTAATTTATACTCAAAATTGCTCATACTATTAGCTTGGTTTAACTAAAAGGGGATGTAGTTCATTATCTTAGAGTGTTCATCATCTTAGAATTAAACTAGAATGTATATAAAAGTGTACATGAACACATATACAAGGATTAGTAAAGAATTAATACTGAAATTCTGTTTCTAAAAACTACTTTTTCATTGTCATTTTATCTTACCTATTATTGGTTTTAAAATAATGGTTTTGTGCTTTCTGGATACTTTTCACCTTTGTTAATTCCAAACATTTGAGTTCTTAAAATTGTTTTCTATCATGGGAAAGTTTTGGTAACTACTGTGAAGTAAAATGTGAAGTTAGATATGTCTCTCATTAGACCTTTAAGAATCTAGGGTCTCTTATTATTTTCTTAAATTATTCCACTCCCATCTTCTTGTGCTCAGTTTTATCTCATTGCTTATGTACTTGTTAGCTTTCTCATTCTGCTGCTTGACTGGTTTGTGACTTTGAATGGGTTAGATACTGATTTTCTCGTCTACCAAAAGAGGGCACTGTGCTAAGTGTAATGCAGATACTGAAGCACAGACACTAGGTGATCCCACTAACGTGATGACTCTAGAACAGTCCCAGTCAATAGAATCAGAGAGTGAGGTATTGGTTGCCAGGGCTGAGGCAGGGCAAGAGGGCAAAGAACCAAGTCCTAGTCACATGTACAGGGTTTTGGTTACACAGGTTCTATTGAATAACATGAGGCTTATAATTAATAGCACTGTATTAGGTACTTGAAACTTCTTAGTAGAGCACATGTGTGCTAAATGCCTTTTGCAGACTCAAAAAGAAGGTGAGAAGAAACTTGAAGTTTATGGTTAGAAGTTATCAAAGGTGTCATCAAAGCTCCCTTCTCAGGGATCTAGGCAGGACTCTGTCATTGACTTTTTTTTCACTTTATTTATTTATTTTTTTATATTTTGAGGATTTCATACATGATTACTTTTTTTGTTTTGTTTTGTTTTTTCAAGATAGGGTTTCTCTGTGTAACAGTCCTGGCTGTCCTGGAACTCGCTTTGTAGACCAGGCTGGCCTTGAACTCAGAGATCTGCCTGCCTCGGTCTCCCAAGTGCTAGAATTAAAGACGTGCCATGATTACTATTTGCACATTATTTTCACCTTCCTCCTTCCTCAAACTCTTCCTATGTCCCCCACTCCCTCTCAAATTCACACTTCTTTTTTATTACTATTACACACACACACACACACACACACACACACACACACACACACACACGTTAATGAGTCCATTTAGTACTGCAGGAGCTGATGCAGAGGCCATGGATGGGTGCTGCTTACTAGCTCCCTCTTCACGGTTTACTCAGCCTGCTTTCTTATAGCATAAGCTATAGGACCACAAGCCCAGGGATGACACCACCCACAATTGCCTGGGCCCGCCCTCACCAATCTCTAATGAAGAAAATGCCCTACAGACTTGCCTACAGCCCCATCTTATGGAAGCATTTCCTTAATTGAGGTTCCCTCCTCTCAGATGACTTTAGCTAATGTCAAGTTGACCTAAAACTATCCAGCTCAGTAACATCTTAGGGAGCTTTACCCTAGGGAAAACTGATTTTCTCTCTCTCAGCGCTGTTGATTGCTTGTAGCTCTTCTCTTAGAAGTGGGACCTTGTAAAATTTCTCTCATCCACTTTGTCATCTTGACTGGTGCTATCATTGTTCAGGTTTCGTTTAGACAACCATACTGTTGAAGTTTCATAGATGTCGCTTCTCTATCAAGTCCAGAAGATATTGTCTTGCTACTGACATCCTGGCTCTCTGGCTATTCAATATTTTTGTCCCCTCTTCTGCCCGCTTCCCTGAGCCCTAGGTGTGGGGGTTACATTGAACGTGTATCAGCCTGAGTTGTGTACCCCATGTTTACTTGTTCTCTGCATTGGGATCCATTATGGAACTCTGCAGTAGTCACCATCTGCTCAAAAAGAAGCTTCTTTGGTAAGGAGTGGGAGCTGTACCTCTCTCTGAGTAGAAGGACATGTATTTAGAACACATTTAGAAATTGTAGTAGCTTCAGAAAGTGACAGTTATAGGTTCTCCTATACCTGTTTTCCCCAGGCACGAGGAGTGGGCTAGATTTGCAGTATCAGGCATAAACTGCCCCCGTTAAGAAGGCCTTAAATCCAATTAGACAGTTGTTGGTTGCTCACAAGACACAAGTGCCACTGTTTCACATTGAGGACCTTTTGCCAGGCCAGTCATTGTTGTGGCTCATAGACGTCACAGCTAGTGAGAACTGGAGGTTCTCTTCTCCCTTGGCAGCTTGCATAGCACTTTCTGATACCATGCCCTCAGGGTGGAGACATCCAGATCAGTTGCAGCTCAGTGCCTCCCAGTCCTGTGTCCAAAGTATATCATGTCTTCAAGGTCTTAACCTTAAAATTCTGGGAGGCAGCTGAGGACAGCTACAAAAGCCTGTATTGTTCTGGGGATCTCTTGGACCACCTGACCAACAACCCAAAGGAAGGTTTAGTGCTTGGCTCTAGGGTTTTTGTCACAGTCTATGGCTTTGGGGGAAACATTATCACCCTGTGTAGCATAATTCTATTGAAATTATCCATCTGTCTAGTATCTGTTTATCTGTCCTCCATCTATATCTACCTGTCATCTATCTACCCATCTATATCTGCCATCTATCAATCTTCTATCTGTATATCTATTATCTGTCTATCTATCTATCTATCTATCTATCTAGCTAGCTAGCTAGCTAGCTAGCTATGTATTAATCATATAAATGTATCTTAGACATTTCATGTCTTGTTGCTGCCTGACTTCAGTTCTTTACATGCCTAACCATCTTTACATGGCCACCATCTCTTGCTGGCTGAAATCTTCCTCTGTGGTTCTCTTCTCAGGGTATTTGTCTTGGAATATAAAGGTCCTTCTGGATGACATAAGATGATCAAGATTTTTAACTTAATTCCCTCTTCAAAGACCCCTTTTCCAGACATTCAAGTTCTGGGGATTAGGACACAGACAAACTTTTAGGAGGTTGTCTCCTCACTGTATAGGAGAGTGGCCTTTTCCTCTAGTTCCCCACAATGAAAAGTCCCAAGGAAGGACCTTGACTGGATTCATTTTCATCACAGCCTAACCAAAGAAACCTAGTCTTGGAAGGTACAGTTTTAGGGCCTTATTGACCCATTCCTTATCCTGTATCTGCTCATTTCCTAAAAGCAGGAAGATAGCATGAATATGGCCACTGGACCACTTGAATAGATCGGGCCCTCAGATGTGTCTATTTTGTACCGGGCTGTTTCTCTCTGGCCTCCAACCAGCTCCTAAGTCGTGACACAGAGACTTACTATTAGTTTTTTATGCTCGCCCTTAGCTCTTTTAACTTAAATTAACCCATTTCTCTTTATCTACCCTTTGCCTTGGGGGTTACCACCTTTCTTACTTCTGTGTATCTTACCTTCACTGCTTCTCTATGTCTGCCTGGCTGGCGTCTGCCTGGCTTCTTGCCCCATGCATGTCCCTCCTTCTCTCCTCCTCCTCCTCCCATTCTCTTCCTTCTTCCTTTGAGCTTAGATTTCTCCTCCTATTTATTCTCTCTGCCTGGCAGCGCTGCCTTTCCTTTCTCCAGCTTAGCCATTGGACTTTCAGCTCTTTATTAGACCAATCAAGTGCCTTAGGCAGGCAAGATGAAACAGATGCAACCTATCTTTTCATAATTAAACACACATCCTTACATTGTTAAACAAATGCAGCATACACAGATGTAACACACCTTTAACAGTTGAAGTAATATTCTGCAGCATAAACAAATGTAACACATTTTTGCCTGGTTAAAATAATATTCTACAATACTACTTATACTGCATTCTTCTTTGTTTATCTAGCCCTGGTTTTAGGCTGACTGCTAGCTTTCTGAACATATTCTCAACATGGACAATATCCTTTGAAATAGGATTTCTGCAGACTGCTTGCTAGTTCCGGGCCTTCTACTAGCTTGTTGCTGACTCAGTCTGATTTAAGAAGCTGATTCTTTCCCTGACAGGCTGTGATACTTAGAAACCAAAGCTCTCCATGAGGCAGGCTTCCCAGGAGCTCTGCTTTCTTCTCAGGGTGGTGCTACATCAATCTAATCCTCTTTGAAGAAGAGATTATTTACTGTAACATTTGTTCTTTGAAAGGAGATTATCATTGGTAGAATGTTTCAGTTTCTCCTCCCATCAGCTTGTTGGCAATACCATATCTTCCCATCATTTTATTCGTCCTAATCTACTTCTTAGATTCGGAACCAGAACTTCAGATCTCCCAGGTATCACCAACTGTCAGTATGCTTAGCTTTGTGTTCAGATAGCTGTGCAAATTTGTGCTAAGTGATGAAGACAGAGGTGGGGCATCTGTGGAGAATATGACTTTGCAGCTTGTTGGATGAATGTGAGGTGTATGTTCATTTCGTCACATGATGATTGGAACCTAGTGTCCAGCTAAGAACAAGAATGCAGTGACAGAGCTTTAAAAATATAGGTCTTTTTATTCTCTATTGTTCATTAATATTTTCTGATGTAGACTTATGTATTAGTTATTACTAATAGTCTTGTGAATGTGAATATATATGAAATAGGATATATATGATATAAATATAGTATATATGAGATAGTATGCATACAGACATATATATGATATAGGTTCTCATGTAGTCAATGTTGGCCGTCAACTTGCTGTATACCCAAGGATGTCCTTGAACTTATGATCCTCTTGGCTCCACCTCCTGAGTGCAGGGATTATAGGCATGAGCCACCATACCTTGTGTCTGTTGTGTTCAGAATCAAACCCAGGGCTCTGTGCATGCTAGGCAGACACTCTACCAACTGTGCTATATCCCTACCCAAGATAGATCTTGCTAGAATAAGCTTCCCCCGTCTGTTTTTATTGTGCTTGTAGTAGTATTTCTCAAATGTACTTTGAATTATTTATTACTTCTTCTTCTTATAATTTATTCCCTGACCTCTTATTCATGAGCTGGAACTGCTCCCTTGTCATCATTCATAAACATCAGTAAATGTTATTCCACTTTGTTCCCTTCCTAAACCTTTTTGCTCTATTGGCCACAGTTAGATGTTGTATTTAATCCACTGATGAATTTATATAGAAAGTAAGTTTTTAGATTTGTACTCAAGATATACACATAAAACAGGGCTTTGTGTTTTGTTTTTAATTACTTCATTTCTTTGTTCTTTGTTCTTTGTTTTTGATTGAGACATAGTCTCACACTATAGACTGGTCTCAAACTCAAGGCAGCCCTTCTACCTTAACCTCTGGAGTCCTGGGATTATACAGTATGGGTCATGACATTAGGCAAAAAGCGAGGCTTTCAAGAAAAACTTGTAGAGATGGCTGTATTGACACAGAGAAAACTGTGTGGCGGACTAATGCTGTCTGTGCTTGAGATGGCTTGTTGCTTCCAGTTTTGAGGGATGGCTACATAATAGGAAATCTAAAGGAACTTTCAGAATATTAATGCTGGAATCTTACCTGTAGCCATACTGTCTTAATTGTTCTTTAGTAGTCCAATCTATCTATCTGTCTGCCCTTCTATCTATCAATCATCTATTTGTCAGTCATCTTTGTTTCCTAGATGATGATGATATGTTTCCAGGATTTTAAACCACTTAACTACACAAGCTAGAGAGGCTATTAACACAGCCTGAAGTAGTTACTAGATAAAAATATTCCTATCAACTGTTTTTGCTTCACATTTGTAGATTTTATATTTTTTCAGAGTTGTTTGTCTTTGGGGCATTTTTATCTTTATTTTATTGTACATACAACCTGCTTGCCGCTTCGACAGTTAGGTGTATATTATGGTCCTCCACTTGGGGTGAACATTGAACTCATTTTAAAAACTTTTCCAAATCATAACGCTCAGGCCTCACCTAGACCAGGGAGTTCACAAACTCTAGGATGGGTCTGGACATCTTTGAACACAACATCTCATGGTTACCAGTAGTTCCAGTGTAGATGATCCACATTTTAGAATCGCAAATCTAAATGAATACTTACTGCTTTAATTTATTTGAGTAGCTTCTGTTAAGAAGAGTCTCAGTGTTTCTTTGTTATTTTTAGGATATAATCGATAGGCTAATCATTTTGAACTCTGAAGCTAAGATTCGTTCTTTACTGAATTATGAACAATCACACATCTTTGGTCTAAGGTAAGCTACTAAATTTTAAGCATATTTTACAAACGGCAAAAATTAAGTATTTGTTCTCTATACATTTTATGTGAATATATAGTATGTATATATACACGTGTGGGAGGCCTATGTGCACACGGAGGCCAGAGTTTGATTTCAGATGTCTTGCTCGGTTGCTTTCTCATCTCTTTGAGACAGGGCCTGTCCGTGAACCCTGAGCTCACAGATTGAGATAGACTGGTTGGCCAGTGAGCTCAGAGGAATCTGCTAGTCTCTGTCTACCTGCAGTGTGGTTATAGAAGAGTGTCTGACTTGTATGTGAGTACTTGGGAGCAGGCTCAGGTCATCATGTTCGTGCAGCAAGCACATTATCCACTGAGCTGGCTCCACAGCCCAGTTCTACGTACATCTAGAAAGTGCTTGCATGGGTTAACATAAATAATATTTAAAGATGATCTTTCATTGCATAGCATTATAGTAGAAGCCAATTGTAACATCTAGGTTGGATACTGTAGCCTTTGTCTGAATTTAGGCTCTGCATGGCTAGCAGCTGTCTGTCACCTGTGCTCATTGTGTAGGGCACATTGGGGACTGTTTCCATTGAGTTTTCTGAGGAGTCTCAAGAAGATTCTCCGGGCTGGTTTGTGATTAGGCTCTTGCCATAATAAAGCCTTGAAGCAGGCCTAGACATGGATGGTTGATCTCCAGGCCCAGATTTTGCTCCTTGGTATTGATCATTACTAAGATCTGCTTTCCTTGGGGTTTAAGACAGGTTGAGTTCATATTCCTTGACGTTTCAGTTAGTGTGTTGAAATGGGGAAGAATGCAGGTTTGGCAGGGATAGAGAGACTTAGGAATTCTCACTATTTTGTTCAGATATAGATGTGTAGCTTGCTTTCCCACCTACAAATGACTGCTTTGAAAAGCAGCTGAATTAAGGAGGATTGCTGTTCTCAGAGGTTCATGGTTTTTTCCCTTTGTGTTAGCAAAGCAACTTTCTCAGGCATGAGGGAGGCCAGTGATAATGTGTTGCCTGAGAACTACAGCGTGGTCTCTTCTAAAAGTGGGCCTCTTTGCTGGTAGTGTATTTCATAGCTCTATACTTTAACTTCTTACTTTTTGCTGTTCCTTTATAGTTGAGATTCATCTTTTGATTTCTTGGACAAAAGAAGATATAAAAAGCTGTAGTTATTATAGTTTTTTGGATATTGTGTCCTTTAGCTCAAAAACATGTTTTCACATTAAATTTTAACTTTCAGTTTTTAACATTAGAAATAACACATAGCAAGAAGCAAAAGGGGATTGTAGATTTAAAGAATTCAATAGAATACTTTTGACTTTTGAGGAATTGAAAATAGATTTTGGTTTCTTCTTATTATATACTAAGTAAATACTTTCCCCCTTGTATATTCCTTTTAGAATTTACATTTATTTATTTAGTGTGTACACATACATACTATGACATGTATGTAGAAGTCAGGGGACAATGTTAGTTGGTTCTCTCTTTTTACTGTATGGATTCTGGGGGATGGAACTCGGATAATCAGGCGAGGCAAGTGACTTCAGCTGCTAAACATGCCCCCACCCTTTCCTCACCCCCTCTCCTGATACCTTACATTTCTTTGGTGATATTTTCTCCAACTGTTCTTAAGGAAAAACTACTAGAATTTTGTTAAGTTATATAAAATAATATAAAAATGAAAGCTTGTAATATGTGTTTTGTGTGTCCCTACAGTGTAAAAATTGTATTATCTGCCCCGTAGAAAGAAAATTATCTGTCTGGATGTTCTATCATCCCACTGCTGATAGATAGAGTGGTACATTTTCACAATTTGCATCCTGGGCCCTTTGGACTGTATGCTTGTGGGAGGTGGAGCTGCACTTACACAGCTTTAAAATGCAGGACACTCACATTATTATCCTTACAGGGATGTGAGAATTACATGTGAACAATTCAAAGGACTTAAAACAGTGCCTGGCACATATAAAAACTTGGTAGTAAGTACTAACAAATAGTACTTTGTGTGTTTCAGTATTTAACTAGGTCTATTCTTTGTTTCATTATGAAACAAATATTGCCAGACCAGCAGTCTTCTACACACTAAAGAGTAAAGTATTCCTGCAGAAAAGTTTACGTGTTAACTTTGGGCTTTTTGATAGTTTTTTAAAATTAGTGTTTTGCTTTTTTGAGAAAAGGCACCAAGCCACGTGGCTAAACATAAATAAGAATTATGGGTTAATTTAAGTGTAAGAGCTAGTCAATAGTTAGCCCGAGCTAATAGCCAAGCAGTTTTACTTAATATGAGCCTCTGTGTGTTTACTTGGGTCCAAGCGGCTGCAGGACTGGCGTAGCAGAGAGATTTGTCCTGACCACGGGCCAGGTGGGACACAGGAAAACTCCCAGCTACATGTGTGTGTTTGTGTGCACACACCTGCATGAGTTTATGTATACCATGTGTGTGCAGATGCTTTTGGAGGCTAAACGAGAGTCAAGTCCCTGGTAACCGGAACTTCAGATGATTGTGAGCACCCTGGGGTGGGTCCTCTGCAAGGGTAATAAGTGCTTTTAACCACTGTGCCATCTCTCCAGCTCTTTTTCAAGAGGCTTTTTGTCTTCCTTTGCTTTCTAATAATTGTAATCATTATTTTTCTCCTTGGGCGTAACAAAACACTGACATAAACAACTTAGGAAGCATTTATTATTGGCTCACAGATTCAGGGCACATTCCATCCCATTGGGAAAGGCATCATGGCGGGGTTTTGAGGCAACTGTTCTTATTGTATTTTCAGTTAGAGAGCAGAGATAGATGAAGGCTGGTGCTCAGGGAGCTTTCTGCTGGGTTGGAGTTCAAGACCTCCAGCCTATGGGAAGGTGCTGCCCACATTGAGAACGAGTCTCCTTAACCTCGGTGTGCCCAATCAGGAAAACCTCTCCCAGACACGCTCAGAGGCTCAGCTCTTGAGTGATTCTAGAGCCTGTCAAGCTGAAAAATGAACGTTAACCATCATAGTAATAAACTTACTGTAATTTGAAGTCTTCTCATTGTCTCCTTCAGTTGTAGTTTTGAGGGAAATACCTGAAGTCGTTTCAGTCCACCATTTATTGTTCATTGAGGTCTCATGGCAGTAGATCCTAGCATCGAATTGGGTGGTTTTGGAATTTTACCTGGATCTTTCCTTCTTAAAGTCACAGTGCTGTGCTTGTGATTATACCTTCATTGTGCCATTATTTTCCGCATACAGTCTCATGAGTGTGTCAGACTTCCGTTGCTTATCTGTCCCTTTATTTCTCTGCTTCAAACCTCTGGAAATAGCATTATGGTAAATCTCAAATAACTTGTGTCTAAACACTTCAGTGAGACTAAATACGAGGCTTAGTGAAATGAGGATTATGGTTTTTCACCTTTCAACAGCATCACATGCTACTTAGAACTCTGGAGTCTAATTTGTCAAGACAGCCTAAGAGATCTTCTGCTGTGATTCTCTCTTCCCCAAGAAGATGCTTCTTCGATTAGCCCCTATGCCCCTCCCAGCCTCTTATTTCATCCTGGACCATTCTCAGCAGGGTGACATGTCGCCATACATCCCACCTCACGCTGAGACAACACTAGACACTGAAGGAGGCTGTCCTTGCCCTCCCACGGCCCTGCTGCCATACTCTTTCTCCGCCTCCCACCTTGCTCCCCCTGTTTTCTTTTTGGCCGACTTCAAGCTGGCTTTGAATTTGGGACCTCTCAAGAGCCGTGTGTCCTGTTTATTGCAAGACCAAGATCACTCCCACATCCATGATTCTAACGCATCCCTTTTTGCCCAATTCTCATCCTGTTGTAACTTTCAGTAACATTTGAAATAGTGGGATATTCTTTCTTTCTGTATAAAAAAATTGTCTTTGTGGCTGGGCATGGCGGCTCCTGCCTGTAAGCCCAGCCTTTGAGAGTGGTAGCAGGAGAATGAAGAGTTGTTTGAGGTTATTCTTGCCTACACAGTGGTGTGAGGCTAGAGTGAGCTATCTTAGACTCTATCTCAAAAACAAAACAAAACCAAAAAACGATTTTTGCTTCTGCAACACTGTATACTTGTTTAGCTGTAATTTCTGTATCTTTCACTGAGACTCTCGATCTAATACTGTGGATTTGGTCCTGGGCCGGCACCCCCCTCCCCCAACTCCACCTGGCACTGTTTTTAGTTTATAGAACATTTGGTCTTTTGACATCTCAACTCACACATTTCTCAGGCATCAAAACTTAGTATGTCACAAGTTGATCTCTGGGATCTCCTATTCCCCCCTATAAAAGCAAACAAAGTAAATCTGGTTCCTGTCTCCTTAAGTGGCTTATCCATCTCTTTAGTTGCTTAAGTCTGAAAGTCATTTTTTTTTCATTGTTTTTCAAACAGTAATTTATCTTATTATGACTAAATTAAGCAAGATGGGAAATTAAATATAATGAATTAAGTGAAATTCGTCTTAATTCACAGTGTCATTATTAACATTGAAGAAAATTAGTCTAGACATCACTGTATGTGTGTGCAGGCAGTAGGATGCATACACAGAAATAAATTCAGTTATGAAGATGGAATCATGAGTGCCACTTTAAATTATAATTGAGTTCTACAGGAAGGAAAAGACACCCTAGCGAGATGGAAGAAATTGCTGAATTTCAAGTAACTTTTCTTTTTTTTTTTTTTTTTTTCACTTCACTAAGTACTTTCCTCAGGATCCCTGTAAGGTTAAGCAGTAAAATTATGTAAAACCCTTCAAGAGATTTGAGCCTCATCTTTCATTTTCAGACAGAATTGATTGACTCTACTATGAGTGATGAAGACATTAATGTTTCCTTTGGCCTCCCATTCCTCTTGTCTCTATCTGTCTTAGTCTGTTTTATGTTGTTGTAACAAAATCCCAGAGGCAGGGTAATTATGAAGCATTTTATTTGCTTCATGACTCTCATGGTTGGAAGGTCTGAACAGTATGGTGTTGGTGTCTGAGCCACAGCCCCTAGCTGTGCGATAATAGGAAGAAGAAACAGAAAGGGAACCCGCCATGCCCAGAAGGCAGAACTCCTGTGGCAGGGTAGGAAGCTGGAAGGGGTGGGGGTTTCTGAACCAGTCTTGCTGTGTTTATTACAATTACTGTCTTGTGATAAAACTAACCAGGACCTTATTGGGAACTGAAATGGGCCTGCGGGGAACTCAGATTTGAAGGTGACATCCCACTGACTTCCTGACCTTGCTTTAGGCCCTACCTGTTCAAAGCTCTTCCACTTAGCAAGTGTCTACAAAATGAATCCTTGGGCAGTGCACCCAAACTACATAAATCACAGCACCTCCCATGAACCTCTCTCCTCCCGCCGGTGTGTTAGAAGTTAGCTGCCTTGCCTAATTCTGAACCTGCCCTCACCAATCAGCATCATCCTCTCCTCTTTACCCAAGAAAGAGAGTAAGTGGAGTGTCTCAGTATAGTGCCTTTTATATATAACGTAACACATACCTTTTCTTTTTCTTCTTCTTCTTTTTTTTTTTTTTTGAGACAGGGCATCTCTATGTAGACCAGGCTGGCCTCAAACTCACCGGAAATCCACCTGCCTCAGTTTCCTGAGTGAATATCTGCAATTTCAAACTTTACATTTTGGGGGCTGGAGAGATAGCTAATCAGTTAAGAGCACTTGCTGCTCTTCCATAGGACCTGGGTTCAATATCTAGCACCAACATGGAAGATTACAGATCACAACCATCAGTACCTCCAGGTCCTGGGAATCCAGTGCCATCTTCTGGCCCTCATGGGCACCAGGCATGCACATGGTATGGAGACATACATACAGGCAAAACACCCATACACAAAAGATAATAATAATAATAAAAAAATGACCCTTCTCCCCTTTGTGTATGCTGCTCCTGGGTACTGAGCACCTTAGAGCTGTGTTCTGTGCCACATGAGGGTGATCAATGATGAGGAAATACGATGTGATAATTACTCTCTCCAAGGTTCATATATTGATAATGTGAGGTAATTAATGCAGAAAAGGAACAATATTAAGCCTCCCTTCCATTTTCCCACATTGAAAACCAGAGGAGAGCTTCCCATAATCTGCACCCTCCTTTCCTGTGTCCATCCATCATTTCTTACTTTTTGAGCTTTAGTATCTGTGGAAGGCAGACTCCTTATCTCCCTGAAGCACAGTGCTCTTCACAGGCTCTACGCCTGTGTCTGATGCCATCAGCACTGACTTCGCTTTTCCAGACCCGTACGGAATGGCCATCCTGAAGGGGAAAGGTTGCTCAGTTATGCACCACAGACTGAGCCCCATTCCTGTGACCTTTGCCTTTATGGTTGTTCCCACACACTGAGTAATTCTGAACTTTTCTTGTCTACCCCGTCGCCAAGCATTTTTAAAAAAATATTTGCAAAATCTATCGGTAAATTAAGAATTACCTGAAAACTTTAATCTTTCTCAAGGGTTAGCAGTTTAGCTCTCCTAGTCATCAGGAGTATTTAGAGAAATATATTCTTCTTAGGATGTGTTATTTCAACATAAAAAGTGCTTATTTCATAGTTAAAAAAAGTTACAGCATCTGCCGGGCAGTGGTGGCACATGACTTTAGTCCCAGCACTCGGGAGGCAGAGGCAGGTGCATCTCTGGAGTACGAGGCCAACCTGGTCTGCAGAGCTAGTTCCAGGACAGCCAGAGCTATTACACAGATAACCCTGTCTAGAAAAAAAAAATACAACATCATTCAGTATTAACTCTTTTCATTATATCAGATTACAAATCATTTTAATCAGTAAAATGCCTTTGAAAACTTACATCTTATATAATTCTTAAATATATATTTAAACAATATAATTTAAAATGTTAATTTTCCAAAGCTTATTGTTTCCTTTGTTCTCATTGAGATTGTAATATCTAATATCAATTTATTGTCAGTTTTCTTCAAAACTAAGAAATCTACTTTGTGCAACAGCTTATGAATGATTGGTTTTCTTTTTATTTTACATCTACCCACCAATAGTAAATTTTGTATGAGAATAATGAGGTTTTGTGAAGAATTAGCATTTTTTCAAACAAGACAAATAATGCTTTATTTAGATCACCAAGAATAATGTTTCACAGAAAGGGAACAGTTACAAACTCTATAGTTGCAAATTCTCTTTTACTGTCAGTATTGATTTTCCCCTAAAATACTGAGATGACCCTATGTCCATGTGCTGAACTCACTCACATGTGCTGAACAGTTCTCTAGTCTCGTCACATTAGAAAAGTCTTCAAAAACATTTGAATGCTAAGAAATATCTACACAGTGTGGTTCTTGCCAACAGCCTACTGTGATGTCTGACAGACAGCCTAACCCATGTATATCTTCATGAATGTTCCCTCCGAACACAGCAGCGGCTGCTTCTTGCTGTCACACACAGCCTGTGCAATAGCATGTATGTTTGTTTGTTTGTTTTTAATTAACTAAGCCACTTTACCTCCCTACGAGCATGACAACCACACATAGCTCAGGAAGTCATTCTTAACAAAAAAACTACAGTATGCGAACACCTCAAATACCCAAGCCTGCCCTCTCTCCGAGCCCCTCCTCCCCCAGGGTGGGCCCACCTAGACCAGAAAACACCAAGCCAGGTGGAGAGGCTGTGTTTACAGAGCCCTCAAAACTTTAACAGATTGTCCTGGGGTTCTTGCTGCTGTAGTGCGCCTCACAGGCGGAGACATACGCCGACTCCAGGAAGAACTCAGCCTGGTATTCTGCTAAAAACCTCAGAAAGAGATCCAAGTGCTTCAGTAACGCTTTCAGATTCTTCTCAGAGAAGGACATCTTCCCAAGAATCTCTGGAAGTTTCACAAACAATCGCAGTAAATGCTGGGCGCCATAAATGTATGAGGGAGGAGGTGGCTGGTGTCCTGGTGGGTAATTGTCGGGCACAAGCTTCCAGGAGAGGACCTCATTTATTTCCTCACTTGTCCCTTCCAAGCCAGCAAACATAGCACTCCCTTCCGTCCCTAGAGCCAGAGCAATGGGGGAAGGTGATGCGCCGTGCACAGGTGTCTTTTGCAAGTGCGGGAACAGCTTGGGCACACTGCGCTTGGCCTGAGGTGAGGCCCGGTCCTCGGACTGCCAGTGGGAGGTGTGTCGCATGGACCTCCGGGGAGCCCGGGGCGCTTCCGCCTCCGCTTTGCGCCTCTTGGGGGCAGCCGGCCCCGCCACGGGCTGGCTCTCCGAGGAGGGCTGGGGTGTGGACGGGCCAGGCCAGGGCCCCTCCTGGCTCCTGGCTGGGTCGGTGGTGGCTTTCTCCTCCGTGGGAAAGAAAAAGGTGGAGGAGGTCACCATCTCATACTGTGCCTGTTCCTGGGGGTAGAGCAGCACCAAGGGCAGCGCGTGGTCGAAGGTGATGCGCAGCCCGTCCGCCATCTCCCTGCAGAGGCCCACGCTCCTCTCGGGCGCTGCGCGCTGGGGCTGCGGCCGGCGGTCCCCCGAGGCCAGCGCGCTGGCCGAGAAGTGGCGCACGTAGCACTCCAGGATGGCCCCCACGTTGGTCTGGCACGGCAGCCTCACCAACCGCCGCCTGCGGTTGATGTAGTAACAGTCGTCCGCCAGCCGCTGCTGGAGCACTTCCGGGATGGGGATGCGGACGGCCCTTTCGTCCGGTTCCCGTTTCGCGTGCAGCTCCAGCTCTTTCTTGCCCTTAGGCTTCGGATCGATCTCCCCGTGTTCACTCACGTCCTCGTCCTTCTCCTCACCGTCGTCCCTGGGGGCACAGCCGAGGGTGCTCATCTTTTTTTTCACGGTTCCCGACAGTCGCCCCCGACCACCGGCAGCGCGTTCCCCCTGGTGTCTGGGCTCCTCGGGCGGGCTGCTGCCTTTCTGGCTGGTTCACGCTGTAACCTGAGACTTCATCTATACCGCGGAGGCCGAGGGTTTTAGGCTGCCACCTCCTGCCTCAGCCATTAAAACGATCAGAGTCTGGAACTTTGAGCCAGTTTTGTCTTCCTCAGCAACAACATGACGTTCTTAGCGATGCGCAGCACTTGCGCCCGGGCGGGGGTCAAGCAGGAAGCGCAGCACTTTCTGGGTAGAATGGGAATTCAGTTCCTTTTCCTTAAGGTCCAACCTCTATATGACCAGAGGAGAAAAAGTAAAATACTAATTGTAGAAATAAATTTAGGCTAGAAAGTGGTTGTTTTAACAGATAATAAACTTAGTTGAGTGTTAATATTCCATCAGAGCAAATCACCTAATTATGTATTCCCAGTAACCCATTTGGGTGGTGGGCTAAAGTTAAATCTGATTACATTAGTAATGGGAAATAGTTAAAATTAACTGATAAAAAGTATTTTTAGTATCAGAAACTAGAATATAATCTTGACTACAAATTTGTCATTTTTACAATTTATGTACGTGCACACATTTGCACATGTCCATATACACACACACTCAGTACTTTTTGTTCTTTATATTAATTTAAATGATCATATGTTGACACTCAGTACTTTTTGTTCTTTATATTGATTTACATGATCATCTGTTGCTAATTGATTAAACAGTGAATACATGTTTTATTGTATAGGTAGATGCCTCAGGATTTATAAAATTAGGATTTATGAAATTTTAAATTAAAACCATAGATAAAGTCGTGGACAAATGTAACTGCTTTACAACAAAATTCTCAGAACTGGTCTTGTCGATATCAAAGGATTGGCACATTTTCAAACTATACATTTCTGTCTACCCTCTTAGCTCTGTCTGTCTTACCATTTGTGACTGTCTGCATTCTGCCAACTTCATGAAATTTATTTCTTCCACCAATTCAGGAAATATTTAAGTCTCCACCAAGCACTGGAGAGTCTGTGTATGTGTGTGTGTGTGTGTGTGTGTGTGTGTGTGTGTGTGTATGTGTTTACATTCTTTTGATTTGGGATTTTTTTCTCTTTGCTGAATTTTTTCTCTTCCATCTACTTTTTTTATTTTATTTTATTTTAAAGCTAGGTCTTCAGTCCTCTGTTAATTCTCTCTAAAGTGGTTTCAATGATCATTTTTCTTTTTTTAATTACTGTTGTTTTTAAGTTTGTTTCTTTTCTGATACAGCAGTCATGCTATGTAGCCCAGGCTATCCACCTTCTGCCTTCACTGCCAAGTGGTGGGCATTACAGATGTGTGCACTTCACCTGCCAATGATCACCAGTGATCAGTTCTTTATAACCCTGTGTCTGTGTACCCAGGCTTAGGCATTGCTTTGAGCACACACACAGCTTCTACTGAAATTCAGATTTGCAAAATATGTAAATTCATCAATCTCAGTATGCTCCTAATCTATACACATATATACATATATACATATATACATATGTATACACACATATATATATACATACAAAGTAAACTGCAGCTGCAGGTGGTGCCAGAACCTTTCTGCAATTCAGATCTGCATTTGGTGAGTAGAGCTAGGTGAAAAGACTGTCTAAAGTTTCCCCTCATTCTTCAATGCTCATGCTCATGCAGAATCCTGGAGGCAAACTGACTCTGCCCCTTCTTTCTTTTATAGATCTTCAGACTTATGTGTATAATTGGTGTGCGTGGCTACCGTTTGTATAAATCATGTCCCAATTTTGGTTTTGACTGTCAGGCAGGGAAGTTTTCTCCAATGCTGTGGGATGAAAACTTTCATGTCAAAGAAATGAAATGTGGTTAAGTAAGATATATATGCACAACCAAGCACAGGCAATATACAAGTGTATATTTATGTGATGCTTACATTCTATAATATATGATTGGGGTTTGTAAAGGCATACTTTATAGAATTTATGACAGTGTACAAACAGATTTAAATGATTGGTAAAAATGAAGCGTACTTCTTTCCTGAATGCACTGAATTAACAGCCGGAGAAAGTGGCAGAGGAAGGAGGGGCTTGTGACTAGGGGAAGATCCGGATAAACTGAGAATGTGTTCAGGTGGAGGACATGATGCCCAAGGCCAAAGCATCCAGAATCACTCCTCTTACCCTAGGGAAGTACCTGCCTCCTCATTCCTGGTGGTCTGTAATATTTTAAAAGAAGCATGCAGTATTTCTAATAAAAACAGAGTTATTCAGAGATTTGCCTTGGGCTATGCAAAAGCTTCTAAAGGATACATTAAAACAAGGGATCCATTTTTTTATCAAAATATATATTATAAAATAAGTGAAAGGGTTAGTTTCTAATTTCACAGATTTTATTCAGATGCCTGAAACATTTCACATTCATTTATATTTCTAGTAGTGAATGAGAGAAAGGGGAAGTGAAGGGGTGGGAGAGATAGGAGATGAAAGGGGTGTGGGAAGGCAGTCTAGAGCAAGCAGGGAGGAAGAGGGAAGAAGTGTGAAAGAAAAGGGAATGAAGGCGGAGCAGAGGGGAAAAGATGTGAAAGCTGGATAAGTTTCAGCATGTGTTAGTCTTTTCCGCTTCTGTGAGAAAATAATGAGCAGAAACAAGTCTCTAGGAGAGACTTGTTTTGGCTCCCGATTTCCTAGGTTTCAGTGGATGGTGAGCAGCCGTGACTGTCCACAGTCCTCCGGAGGAAGGACAGGGTGAGGCAGCTGCTTCCCTAAAGGCAGCTAGAAGAGCATGGGAGGGGAGGTCTGGGTGACATGTTCCTTCACAGGCACATCCACACAGACCTACTTCCTTCAATTAGGTTCTGCCTTCTGGTTTCCACAGTCTCCTACTTATCGACTCAAGAATCCACGAAAGGAAATCCACTGATTAGGTCATCACCTTCATGGCCAGTCATTTCCAAAAGGCCCACCTCTGAACACTGCCCTGGAGACCAAATCTGTACAGCACATGGGGGCCATTGGGCAGGTGTGTGTGTGTGGGTGTGTGTGTGTGGGATGTTTAATAACCAAAACTGTAACAAGATACAGGATGAAAGTGGAGGGAATGTGGATGGATATGTGAGAACAATGAGTACATCGGCAGAAAGAACTAAGGTAATGTGTGGTAGTTTTAAATCTCAGCTTTTCCTATGTTAGTTTAGTAGGTTCCTTTTGCATACAAGGCAGACAGTCTTTCTTAGGGACTTGGATGCTTGGAATTTAGATTTCCTCTGCTCTCCTCCCCTCATTATAGTTTTTATTACATTGTTGATCGGATCATCCTTGAAACCTGACATTACCATGGCTTTATTAATATTATTCATTGATGGGTTAAGTAACAGTGCAGTATGGCTGTATTATTCTTCCTACAACTTGATTTTTATTTAATATCTGTATGATTTTATAGTTGCCTTATTTTGTAAGTATCTTCTACTAAAGTATCTTAAGACCATCCCCAAAACATAAACTGTTCCTTCCCTGATACTATCATGCTTACACAAAGCCATGAAGTCCTAGGCATATGCACAGATTCTAATTTAAGTTACTTCATTTTGGAACAATTCCCTAAGGTGGTTATTTTCAGGCTCTTTTAAAAAACAGTTGACACAAATAGGGCACAGGAAAAAGAAATCTATTTGCTTCAGATGGTATTACTAATTTGTGCAGCTGGAATTTGAATCTGCGCTTACTGAGGGTCCCATTTCCATTATCCTAGACAGACACACACACACACACACACATACACACACCCCTGCTATATTAATTCCTTTTCTCATCCTGTGATGATGGTTACTAAAATACTTTACAGAGCCAAGCATGGCTAGTACAGTTCTCACCTCTACATGTGACTCTGAAGTTTTATCTGGCATTTTCCACTTTACTACATTCTATCACCTTTTGCTTCCTATTCAAAGACTTAACCTGCTAGGGTTCTGTGTCTAACCTCCAGTCCTGTGTCTAAAGCTGGTTTTTGTGGGGTTTGAGCTCCCAGTGAGTTGTATTAGTTTTTGGTGCTAGTTGGGCATTCTTAGGAGTTGCTAAGGGGTTCTCTAAACCCTAGCCATTTCCCTCCCTACAGCCAACAGTTACTTACTTTACTGCTTATTGGTTCAGTGATACAAGGAGAACATTTACTCGTCTACATATGGGAGGGGTACTCTAGAATACCTCTCAGGACTGCCTGTCCTGTGAGCTTTTCTAGAAAAGCGTTAGCTGACATTCACTACTGACAACGGATCGGCCTCCACGTCCACCGAAGTCCAACTTGGTAAACTCAGGAGCCGTGGGCGGGATTAGTGGAGCCTGCATGCTCCCCTAACTAGGTACCTGCGTCCCCCTGAAAAGCCTACCTCAGCTCGGGTGAGGATTCCGGAAGCGGCACCTCGGCTGCTCCCCGCAGGACTCCTGGCCAATGGCAGTCCCGAACTTCTCACCCCAGTTGTCGACGGCTTTTACAACCCGGGAGGTGGGGGTGGGGACCCTGAGAATCCTGTTAGTTTCAGTTTTCGCCGGATTTGTCTGGTTTACTTCCTGGATCTCTAAGCGCCTCCCTCCTCCCTGCAGGAGGGAACGTTTCAGTTTGGAGGAAATGGCTCCAGGACTGGTTCATCCAGCCCTCCCCGAAGGGCCAGACAACCAAGGAAAAGAATGGATTCTGTTTTTAGTAGAAGGAGACTGTGCGTTATTATTTTCTAAAACAGAATTACGTCGGGAGTGGGCAAGTGTTGTCACCCCCAATTCCCCGGGAGCTTTCTGACCCGGGGGCTCAAACGTCAGGGGCAAAGGAGCCACAGAGCCCTCTTCTGGTAGGCTGTAGTGCAGCGGCAGCCTCACAAAAAGGAAACAAAAAGAGGCTGAAACACCAAATCCCTGGCTGAACAAAGCAGTGTTGGTAGGTGGGTGGGAAAAGCAGCAGGTGGCTGCCGGGGTCACCATAGCAACCAAGAACAGCCCAAGACTTTCTTAGGCTCTCTCTTACCTGGGCGGAGACACACTGGTGGACCTGATTGGCCGTTTTTAGTTGGAGGAGGACTGGCTTGGGCTTCTTCCCCTTCCCCCTACCATTTTGATAGCTCTGCCTGGATTGATCCTTTTCCTTCATTTTATTTGCATACTTCCATCCAGCCAATCAAGGCCAAACTCGCAACCTGGCAGCCCTATAAATTTGGATGCTGTGGGGCTTCCGAGCCAGTTGTCGCCTGAGCCAATGGAGAAGGAACAGGAGGGAAGGTGTCAGAGCTAGCTCCTGGCGCCATTGGGGAGCTGGGCCCCAAGACTTAAGAACTTTGGTCTTTGTCAGATTGCTCGTGAGAGAGGGAAGATTCTTGTCAAGACTCACAAGGCTTAAGACTCACAAAAAGCTCTCAACCCTCCAAGTCTCTACCTTCATCAAGAAGCACCAGGAGCACGGCCTCCAGGACCCAACCCGCGGAGAGACATAGCTGTTTGAGCCTTGAAAGACTCCATGCTCTGCCTGGCTGCTAGCTTAGTTAGCTGTGGTAAAAAAAAACACCCTGACCAATAACAATTTGGTGAAGAGAGGGTTTATTTACCTTACACTCCCACATCCAAGTCCTTGGGGCAGGAACTGAAGCAGAGGCCACAGAAGGGTACTGCTTACTGGCTTGTTCAGCCTGCTTGCTTTTATATTCACCAGGGCCTTCAGCCCAAGGGGTGGTACTGACACCCAGTGACTGGAGCCCTCCCACATCAAACATCAATCTAGAAAATTCTAGACAGGCTTACCCTCAGGCCGGCATTTTCACAATGGGGCTTTCCTGCTCCAAAATGACTGTGGTTGGTATTGAGTTGATATAAAGCTAGCCAGCACAGCTGTAGGGCATTTGTCTCTGCAGCTGCTTCCAGCCTCCAAGACCTGTGGCCCCACCCCTGGATCCATCCCATAGCTCCAGGCTTCAGGGCGGTCTGCTACTCCTTATTTGTCAGCTCTCAGCTGACACCTGAACCTCCTAAGAGTTTTGTGCTATGGACCCTTCCCAGGGCTGTAACACTTCTCCTGGTAATGGCTCTCAGCAAGTATCCCACTGCTATTGAGAGTTCAAACCTCTTTCATTTAAATCCTTCGTGGGGATCCCTTTTAAGTTGCTTTATCCCATTTACAGGTTGTTAATTCTGAGCTTACGGAGTACTGGAGTACTTCTTATTTGTACCCTTTGCTGTCTGCCCACTCTCTTCTTGGAGAAGGCTGGGCCAAGAAAGAAGCTGTCTGAAACATAATCAGACCTTCAATTATGTGTGCTCGTTACACTCAGCTATCGGAGGAAAGTGGCACTTCTGTGGAATAAGGTTACACTGACCCTAAGAACACAGTAAATTTTACGAACATATGAATTATATGTGCAGCATAATCTCTAGTTTATATGAAATGTTCTCTAGCTACAGAAGAAAAAAATCACTATGTCTGGCTTATAGATGTGACTGCGTGCTGCGCCTGCTGCTCTTTTGACCACGTAGATTTCTAAGAGGGGAATCTTAAAGGACAGCATCTGGTCACTCACTCTGTCTGGAAAGAGGAGCATTTCGGTATTAATTTTAAAGCTTTATGGGCCATGGCTGATGACTGGAACGGGTGTCAGGGGCTCAGAAGACGCCCCTTAGGAGGTGTATTAAGACGATGGGTTGAGTATAAGCACTTCTGACTCCCCTAGGATTCAATGGATAGTTTCCAAACCTATGGACACACAGATGGACCTGATTAAACTAAATGAGTCACAAAACAAAAGCCATGAATCTAGGAAAGGGACTGGTAGGGATAAGGGAGGCTTGGCAGGTAAGAGGGATATTGGGGAGTGAGTAATTGGATTGCATCACATACTCATGAAATTGTCAAATGATGAAGTGAATTAAAATAAAAAGAGAAGATCAATGGAAAAGTAAATAGAGGGTTCCCTGAGAATAATTCACATTTTTCGTGGTGTATACATCATAGTTATTGATGAGTTTTTTTTTGGGGGGGGGTTGTTTTTGTTTGTTTGTTTTTGTTCATGGTTTTGGTTTTCTGAGACAGGATTTCTCTGTATAATAGCCCTAGCTGTCCTGGAACTCACTCTGTAGACCAGGCTGGCCTCGAACTCACAGAGATCTGCCTGCCTCTGCCTCCTGAGTGCTGGGATTAAAGGTGTGTGCCACCACCAAACGGCCTATTGATGAGTTTTATGAAGATGTTTTGATTTAAATGTATCATGTACTTTGACCATATTCATCCCTGTACCCTCATCTTTCTCCTTCCTTCTCGTCTCCTTCCTATTCCCAGATTGTTTCATTTGCTACATTTTTTTGAGTGAGTTTATTTTGCTTAACACAATCTCTAGTTTTATCCATTTTCCTGCAAATGACATAATTTCCTTCTCTTTTAATGGCTGATTGAAACTCCACATTGTGTGTTCATACCACATTTCTTTCCTGTTCATTTGTTAACATGTGCCGAGGCTAGTTCCATGACTTGAATCTTGTGAATATTGCATTAAAGATGGGCAGGTATGGCTGTAGCTTGCTGACTTAGATTCTTTTGGATATATTCCCAGAAGTGGTACATCTGGATTTTATGATGTTTTTTTTTTTCCTTTTTTTGCAGTTTTGTGAGGAGTGCGGGGAGTTTACCCACCAACCCCACAGTTCCCCAGTTTTCTTGAGTGTGAGCAGCAGGAAATATTAGATAGAAGGATTTAGATTGTGGAGATAAACAGATAGAAAGTAAAGAATAGCCTCGAGAGGGCCTGGAACCTATTCCAAGGAGCCCTAACTGTCTCTGCCCCAGAGATGCCAACAGGTGGAGCAAAAGACCTCCCCCCAGCACAGCCAAGTGCAGACACCTGCACTCAGGCCCATGGTCCTAATCATTCTTTCTATACAGATCTACTGAGTAAAGCCACAAGGAACCTGAAAACGGGCTCCCAAAGAGGAGCATCCACATTGATCCCCATGGTTGCAGGATAATTCCTATTCCCACCAGTAATAAAGTATGAATTCCCTTTATTCCCCCATTTTCAACATCTTTTATTGTTATTTATTTTCTTAATTACTGCTATCAGATTAATAAAATATTATATACTTTTGCATTTCCCTGATGGGTAAGGATGTTGAATATTCATGGATTTTTTTTTTTGGGGGGGCAGGATTTCATGTAATCTACATTGGATTATAACTCCTTCTATAGTTGAGAGTGCTCTTGAACTGATTGTCCAGCCTCCACCTTCCAAGTTCTGGGATTATGCCACTGGGCTTGGTTTATGTGCTGTTGGAGGCCAAAGCAAGAACTATGGGTGACAGGCAAGCACTCTACCAGCCAAGCTATGCATTTCTTTGTTTTATTTTGTTTTTCGAGACAGGGTTTCTCCGTGTAGTTTTAGTGCCTGTCCTGGATCTCACTCTGTAGACCAGGCTGGCTTCGAACTCACAGAGATCCACCTGGAGCTATGCCTTTCTTTGTCATTAGTCATTGATACCTAATTATGTGAAAGCTTATCATCCTATTTGTTCGTTAATTTTTTGGATTGTTTGCTTTTGGGGTATTGACTTTCATTTTTTTGTTTTAGTTCTTATACATGCTATGCATGATTTCTCTGACAGATGTATAGCTGGCAGAGATCTTGTACAGCTCTGTAGGTTATCTCATCACTTAGTTGTTTCCTTTGCTGTGTAAAAACAATGAAGTTTTGTGCAATTTCATTTCTTAGTTTTTGGTATTGCTGCCTGAGGTATTCAATTTTTTTTTTTTTGTAGAAATTTGGGATCTAACCCCCACCCCCACTTTTTTTCTGTGAAAAAGGTCATTGGAATTTCTGTGGGGGTTATCTGGATCTGGAGATTACTTTTGGCAATATAGGCAGTTTTGCAATATTAATTCTTATGAATATGGGTGGTCTTGCAGATAAAAATAATCCTATACTTAAGAGATCTTGACAGACTCTCCAGGAAACTAAGAAGTGATAAACACTTTCAGTAAAGGAGAAGGATTTGAAGTTAACCGTGCAGAAATCAGTGCCTTTCTTATGGACTAGAAGTAAAAGTGTTAGGAAGAAATCACAAAGGAAAAAAAAAAAAATACTAGCTCTAAGCCTAACCTAGGAAGCCAGAGACCCCTGTAATGAAAATTTTCAAACACTGAGCAGGGCAATTGAGAGAATAATTTTGCCTTACATGAATTCTCAGTAAAGGGCTGCTTACTTCTGTGAAGGAGACAAAATAATCCCTTTGGTAACGGGTCACCTTTTCCTCAGCTCCTCTTGAGCCTGCCCAAATGGGATGATGGGATCATTCTGACCCCACGAGAGCTTGCTGTTATTTTTGTCAAAATAGGAACAAAATGGGATTTTTTTTTAAAAAACAAAAACAATTGGATTTACTCCAAAATTCTAGGAATTTGTGTGCAGTTCTTACAGTGCATTTTGCCAGATGCTCTTGTAGTCCTCAGTCTGCCACTGAAATGTGAACTAGTGGGGAGTTTGCTGGGTTTTTTAAAGCCCAAATGATGGACTTGCTCAGGATGTGGAGACTGTGATTCAGGTTTTATTTCTGCTGTGGATCACACAGAACTAACAGAGTTGATAAGTAGTTCAGGGTAATATACAAACAGTATCTGTCGCTCCCAAAGCTCAGAGGCAAAAATGATGCATCATACTTATTGGTGGTAAACTCTAGAAGATGTAGCAACTTATGAAGCATTTTAGGGTTACCATTTAAACCCTTCCTACCAATGGTATTTGGAAGTTTTACTGAGATGGTTAGCATCTCAATATTTAAGAATCTCTTACCCTCTGGTTGTTAAAACATGTAAGAGGGAGGTACTTCCTCCTCATTCAGTTACTATTGTGTTAACATTAGAATAGCCCTTCCTGATGGCGTCTTACATGGCACCACATTTGAGACTGTCTTGCACTAAGTTTGGGAAATATGGCAGCTGCCTTGCTGTCCATACTAGAGGGAAGCACGTGCTTTCTGTATGCATGTCGAACAAGTCAGCAGGACAGTTTTATAGGCAATGTTGATGCATTCTTTTAAAGAGAGTTTATATGATAATATATTTCATTGCACATAATGAACAGATGCATTATATATTAAAACTGGGCATAGGAAACTTAACACTGGATAGATTAGACAGAAATTCCAGTTCTCCAGTTATGTATGAGAAGTTTGTTTACAGCAGCACACATCTGTTTTTAGTATTTCACAGGGTTTTGGTAGCAACAATAAAGATGTATGTAGCTTCTGCTATTACAAGAAGTCTTAGGAAAACCTCTTAGCTGTTCATTGACACCTTGCTTTTCTCCTTTTCAAGTATGTACAAATATGGCTCTTAAGTTGGGATTGTTTTTATTTTGGAATATACTTTAGGGATTTCTGTATTTCTTTATAAAAGAACTACCTTTGGCAGCCAGGGAGAAAAAATATATAATGATGTTGAGGGCTGTGTAAAAAGTCATCCTCTAAAGGTACTTCAGATGTCTAATGGAGATGAAGATGCAGCATTTGGTACCCAAGGTGAGGTTAGCCATTTGCGATGTTGTCAGTAAGCGTGATTCAGTTGAGGTTAGCTATTTTACTGAGCATGTCCACAGCTGTCCAGATGCTCTCCTAGTCACAAAAGGTTTCAAGTCCTCCACGTTTAGTCTCATGCCATGATTAAAAAAGACTTCTATAGGCAGACAAGCTCTTCTGTGTGTATCACCTTCATTCAACAACTCATATTCCCAAGAGTACTGATTGTTTGGCTTCTTGGGAACCGCAAGGTCAGAATTTAGTGCCTTACTTGTACCCTGTTTTGTGTTTTGAGATAGAGAATAAGGTTGTTGCTTAGTCTTTGTCTGTCTTCTGATATAAAGAAGTTTCTCTAGACAAAAGTGATCCAATAAGACATTGCCTAAGATGGTTTTGTGGGGCAGCAATCCCTTTCTTTCTAATCATATTAGACTACTCATATATACAGTCTTTTAAGACTTAAGTTTAATTTGCTGTTGATAACATTACATAAATTTACTTTAAATGAGTTTTTTTTTGTATTTTTTTCATTCTAAGAAGTTCTGAAAATGTTTATGATTTACCAGTGACTTTGGGTTTAAGAAAGGTAATTGATGAATTTCTTTGGAATAGTTTTGTTGTTGTTTTGACAGGATCTCATTCCTGAAGAAATATTTCTGAATACAACCTTGTTATTTTAAATGTAAAAGAAGCATCCCCCCTGCACATTTGAATTGGGTTGAACAAAAATCAAACCTAATGGTTTGTTGCTAATGAATCTCATATGTAAGATTTGAAATATATTTGCTAATCATTTTTCTGATTTACTATACAGAAAGAATACTGAAATAATATGTATACTTTTATTAACTTTGTTAACTTAGATTTAATATCACATTGGCAAAGATAATATTATTTTACTGAAGTGCTATTTCCTTCTATGTTTAGTCTGTCTGCTGTTTTATACAAATATGCTGGTATAATTAGTGAGCCATTAAGATTTGTTTATTAGATGAATGCATAATTAAGGAGCAAATGGCATTAGCTGTTATCAAGTCTGGCAAGAATCTGTATGCATCACCATTAAAATGTACTTGCCTATTAGTATTCTGCATCTATTTACGAGTCACATATGAATTTGTACTTCTTATGACTATAATGATATACTCTTCCTCATTATCCACTGTAGCATAACACTTGTTTTTAATGAAATACTAAAATAATTATTAAATAAAATTTAAACATGCAGTTTAATAAATTGTTATGACCACTTACCCATGCAATCCTAATCAAGTAAGAATTTGCTAGTACTATTGGACTTTGTTTTTCATGGCTACTTTTTTCCCCCAGTGGTTCTATTATTTGGATTTTTTATGGTATTTAAACATTTTTTAATGTTTTATTGTCTAGACATATATTCCTAGACAACATTTTAATTTGTTGTTTCATGGGCTTTATGTTAATGATAGCATAGACTATATATCCTGTCGTATTTGGCTTCTTCTATGTAGCATTATGTTATTAAAATTATTATTACATGTATGTATAGTTTAATTTAACTGTCATATACTATTCCATTATATAAGTATGCCATGTTTTGGCTATATATTGTGCCATTAAGTGTATATTTAAGGTTTTTCCTGTTTGAGCTGTTGTTAGCAATTCATATAGCATGTAGAACATTAATTACATATATATGCATGCATCTGTGTGTGTGTGTGTGTGTGTGTGTGTGTGTGTGTGTGTAATTCCCAGACAAGACAAAGGTCTTTTAAAATTTCCTATCTGATTCAACGACATTCTTGTTTATCTTTGTATAAGTATCAAGTTGTTTTAGTTGTTATGCCTCTATACTAAGTTACCAGGAGTGGTAAGGAAAGACTTTTGTTCATTAAAAAAATATCCTGCTTGCTTTCTGACCTTCTCTTTGCCACATAAAATTTAAAGGCAGCTTGTCACACTGATCCCACTACTGGGATTATAATTATCATTGTGTTCATTCTGTAATCAACACTGAATGAATTGGCATCTTTATAATACCAAATTTTCTAATCTATAAACATATTATATATCTCCATTTAATTAAGTATTGTTTAATTATGCTCGTTAAGGTTTTATAGTTTTTCCCGTAGAAGATTTACAGCTTTGGGGGACTTGTTTTCATCTTACAGTGTTTTGTGTAGCATATATATTACAGTGTGACTGCATCCCCGAGTGACTGATTGCAGAAGTGATATAAGGTCAGATCCTTAACCTCGTTTGTTCCTGGTTCTTGATGGATGAAATGTTGACAGTGACTGTATTTGTGGTGTTAACTACTAAGTGAAGTGTGTTACACCTCTCCCAATATTGGAAAGTAGTAAGCACTTGATAGGGAGAATTATCTATTGAGTTATAAAAATTATTTGATTAATTCTTTAAAATTATTTTAATTCACTGTTACTATAGTGAAAGTAGTTTTGATTATAATATATTTAAATTGAATTCACATTTTTTGCTAAATTTAGCATGCAGGTAGGATCTGTGCCTGCTTACTGTAATACTTAAGTTTTTCAGTCTTATACCAATAGCTGTCTTCATATAAATCCTATGCTTTTCATGTTTTAAAAGATATTATATGCTTTGCTATTTTTAGAAAGCTTTCTTTTTTCATGGCAATGTTTAATTGCTCATTACTAAATGTACTATATAACTAAATGTACAGGGTTTTCGAAGTATTATCATACTGGCTTCCCTACATAATTCTTGTAAGTACGTGCCTCTCTCTCTCTCTCTCTCTCTCTCTCTCTCTCTCTCTCTCTCTCTCTCTCTCTCTCTCTCTCTCTGTGTGTGTGTGTGTGTGTGTGTGTGTACATAACATTTCTCCTGTAACTTTTAGTTGTTTTCTTATTACCTGAATGGCAGGATCATACTTTTAGTTGCTTATGTATTGACCTTGGAGTTTCTACTGTGGTTCTCTCCCTCTTAATATCGGGATGGGGGTAAGGGTGAGGGTGGGGTTGAGGGTGGGAGTGGGGTGGGGAGAACTACATGCTAGGATGTGCAGTGAATACCTCAAATTTTGCATCCTATTAAAGCCTGTATATACTATACTTTTTCTATGCTATAATAAATATTTTATTTATAAATTAAGTATAAGAGATTGACAGTAATTGGTTTGAGTAATTCTAATTGTATACTTTAAGATTTATTTGAATATTATCTTTTCTCTGAGAATAGGCCATTTTGCCTCTCTGGGCATTCTTCTTGTAATAATGTAAGATTAGATATCATACTTGTCTGCTGAGATGAAATGTTGTGAATGACTACAGTTAAGCTACTCTGTAAGTGTTGATCTAACAACCAAACCAATTACTGCATGAGTAATGGGCAGGTAGCATGTACAGGGGACAGGTCCTAAGCCATGTAACGCTGCATCAGAACATACCACTCAGAACATCTAACCAGCCCTCTCTAATGTACTCAGCTGGTTAGAGGGAGATTATAGGTTCTGTCTGTACTTAACCAGAGAGCATCAGGGGATTAGTGAAACCTGTAAGGATTATGTCCTTAATTAAGTCACCAGCCTGTGACGGCGTCCTAGCCTAAAAAGCAGGCATGCCCTCTGTGCGAGCCCCCCCCCTCTCCTTCCGTATTTCCACCATCCGCACGGTCTTCTCTCTCTCTCCCTCTCTCCCTCTCCCTCTCTCCCTCTCTCCCTCTCTCCCTCTCTCCCAATAAAGCCAGATTTATCTCTACCTTATAATTTCAGTTTCTTGTATTATTTTATTTTTTTGCAGATAACTCATGTTGTTAATATGTATATTTATTTATACATGTTATATATTCTACCTTTTACACATATACATATTTATGGGATAATGTGTAGGCAGAAGTTTCTCTCCTGACTGCTTGTTCCCAAATACCTGACAGCTGCTTCCCAAATAATTGACTTGGAGGCTTAATATTACTTATAAATGCCCAGTTGGTAACTCAGGCTTATTACTGAATAGCTCTTACACTTAAATTAACCCATAATTCTTATCTATATTTAGCCATGTGGCTTGGTACCTTTTCTCAGTGCAGCATTCTTTCTCATTTTGCTCCTCCTGTGTCTGGTGGCTGCTCCTGGACTCTGCCCTTCCTCTTCCCAGAATTCTGCTAGTCTGGTTGATCTGCCTATACTTCCTATAATAAAATGGCCAGTTAGCATTTTATTAAACCAATTTAAGTGACTGTGGAGGGCCCCAAACAGCTTGATCACACAGCAGCCATGACAGGCTTAGGGGCCTAGACACAGCTTCCGTGACAGGCTTACTGGCAGGCAACACCCAGATCCAGGAAAAGCCTTAAGCTGATACCACCCAGGGATCCACTCAGGGATGAGGAAGTACCTAACATCCTAACATTCCAACCATTAGATAAGGTGGTCAGATGTCCTTGAGTCTAGCAGACACCTATTTTTGTTTTACAGATACCCCTAGACAATTGTCAGCCAATCAGAGTCCTGGACCCTGGAAATCCCCCTCACCCCAACCTCTGCTATGATAAAAACTCTGCCCCACCTGAGCTCAGTCAGGGCTCTGCTCTTACCGCTGTGTCTGACAGATAGAGGGTCCAAGCTCTAGAGCTTGAAATAAAGGCTCTTTGCTTTTACATTTGGGATTCTGTTTCCGTGGTGGTCTTTTGGGGGTCCCCGAGATCTGTGCATAACTGTGACAAATCTTTACAGTGTACCAAAGCATTATCCCACAGCAGTAATGTGTGCATTTTAATACATTATATGTTATGCCCAGATTGTAGGCACCCCAAAAAACCACCAAGAAGACCGAATCACATATGTAAAATCTAAGAGCCTTGATTTTCAAACTCTGAACTTGGTGTCTCTGTCTGATGCAGTGGTGAGAGCAGAGAGCCCTGAGCTCAGGTGGGGTAAAGTTTTTATCATAGTAGAGGTTGGGATGAGGGGATTTCTGAGGGTTCAGGAGCCTGATTGGCTGACATTTGTCTAGGGGTATCTGTAAAACAGAAATAGGTATGTGCTAGACTCAGAGACATCTGGCCACCTTATCTAACCTTATCTAATGGTTAGACTGTTTGGGATGTCAGGCACTTCCACTTAGAGGCAGGCCCTCCCTGGGTGGGGTCAGCTTATGGCTTTTCCTGGGTCTGGGTGTTGCCTGCCAGTAAGCCTGTGACTGCAGCTGTGTCTGGGCCTCTAATAGGCCTGTCATGGCAGCTGTGTGGTCAAGCTGTTTTGGGCCCCCTGCATTATACAATGTATGATGTCAGATCAGGGCAATTGCTGCATCCCACTTGTACCATGTATTGTTTATCTGTGTTGGGAACATTTAGAATCCTGTCTACTGGTTATATTTTTATTTTTAATTAATTAATTTTTTTTTAGAGTTTCATACATGAATTACAATAGACGAGTCTGGAACCATCATGATTACTGATGTTATCTGGATCCCTGATATTCCGTTGGTCTCGTCTCATTACCTTACCTTTCTCGTCCCACTCTGTCTACTTTGGCCCCTTTATGGTTGTTCCATTATGCTGGAAATGCTCCCCTCTTTGGCTCTTTGTTCAAGCCATACGCTCTTTTGGACACCTCTCCCGCGTAGCTCTGAGACTTACTCTTCTCTTGTGCTTTGCTGGCTTGTTAACATCTCAGGGTTCTTTTCCGATCGATCGCTTTAGCTGATATCCCACAGCGATCCATTTCTCCTACTCCGTTGTAGCAGCCGCTTTTGTTCTTCACTGTTTCAGGTGTATCTGTCTGCAGCTCTACTCCCCAAACTTCCTTCAAGACTTCGGGTTTCTATAACTCACCAGGCTATCATTGGTGGAACAAACTAATCTTGGAAATGATGAGGGATAGACTAGGAGCGTCCAGACTGTGAAAGCACCCCTATAATCAAATAAAAACACTGACCTCTTTTCTAAATAACATTCAAAGCCTACTGTTTATGTTGGGAAGTTAAACATTATTAATAATCCTTGTTTTTTTTTTTTAATTTGCCAAGTCACTATAAACAAATGCAACATCTGATAATGGCAGTTTGTTTGTTCTTGAAGATAACACACGCTGAAAGTCATGCACCACGATAAAATCGAAACTATGCATATATACAAATAGGGAGAACATGCAGATGGTTTTTTTACATGATACTTGGACATGAACTTGTAATCTATAAAATTCATGCTCAGAAATTGAGCAAGTTAAAAAACCAATGCAATGATCCTCATGTTCTAAGGAGCTTAAAATGTTGTCCTTGGGTTTTCATAGCTACCCTATGCTCCTACTTTAGGTATTTATCTGTCTGATAGAATTAATAAAATTAAGAACCATGGGTGCATCAGGCGTGGCATCTGCTTTTTCTGTTTAGAAGCAGCCATGAGGTTCTTTGCAGCAGATGGAAGGACAGGAGCAACCATGGGCTGACTTGACTTTATTTGCATTTAACTGTTTTTTTTCTGTCTTGTGAAGGCATGTTTCTACTTTTCAGTGTTAAATGGTACTGGTGGAGAATATTCATACCCAGCTGCCTTTCTTAAGACTTTCCTATCCACCATTAGCTGGACTTGGCAGAAGGCAGATAGCTCTTTCCAGAAGCTGGGGTAGCCTGGCTTAGCAGAGCCTGCCCTGGAGTCCTTCTTAGGCCACCAGTATTATCTCATCTGTTTCACAGCAAAATATTCTTATTTGTAAATTCTTAGACCTTTTAAAAGAATAAAAAGCCCCCCCTTTCTTAAAAAATGGGGAGGATGGATTTTTTTTTTTCTTGTGACCCTAATGGGAATCTCATTAAATGATTTTGCTCCATTACATATTCATGTTATGAATTACCTCAAGACAGACTTTAATAATACACTTGTCATTTTCTTCTCTTAATGTACTGTATTTGGTTGAATATGATGCTCTTTTGATTTATTGTGTAGTTAATTTTTTAAACTTTGAACTACTACTGGTGCTTGCATGATTTTAAAAATCTTACATCATCTGTTGGTCTTAATTATTCATCATCTAATGAGAATTTGGTTCAGTTATGAATTTGTTCATAAATAGAGTTGCTCCAATTCCCATGAATCACCTCATAGCCCACCAAGAACCCCTCTCCTTTCATATGTTAATTTAGAGAGCAATTGATGCTCATTTGCATCATCAATTCAATGATTTAGTAGGCTGAAAGAAGAAAAAGGTTGGCTAGATTCTACCCAATCTTTTTTTTTTTTTGTATGTGTGTGTGTGTGTGTGTGTGTGTGTGTGTGTGTGTGTGTGTATTTGTTTGTGACAAGTTCCTCCTGCTTGGTTGACCTAAGCATCTTCTATCATCCTTGATTCTTCCCTTTACACCCCATCTTTGGTCCAGTAGGAATTCCCATGTCTTTGTTAGACAACAGACTCTTTTCTACCTGCCTCTCAGCCACACCCCTCTGCACTGACAGGCCTCTGCTGTGAAGGTTAGTGCATCTGGATGGGATAGGAACACAAACGCAGCCTCCCTGAGCCCCTGCACGAATAAGATAAATGTATGGTTTTACCCTGTACCTGACTTCTTGACACAAAGGCTGTGACAGATCAAATCACATGGAGAACTTACCACCGTCTTCTGAAAACCCGTAAAAGTCGGAAAGTTTCAAGGATTTCACAGACGGTTCCCTCTCTTCTTCAGGTCTTCTGTCATGTTGTACACGGCAGCCCTCTCTTTATGCTGTCTCTTTTACTGAGGTTCCTCTCAAGGTGTTTACAGGAATATCCTTCTGGTTCTCTGCCTACCACGCTGTAGGCATAACCGCACTGGGATGTCTTGTTTGTTTGATTGGTTGGTTGGTTTTGGTTTTTACGTAAGACTCAGGTTCTCATGAGAAGAGCCTTTACCCTGTTGCACATCTCCTTAGCTCCTTTTCGTACTAATTTTTCTAGCTGCCATTGGCTGAACTTGAACTTGGTTTGTGTTTAAAACTATCTATTGTGTAGCCTTTTCTCCTTTCTCCGAGGTTTGGGTTGGGAGCAGCTCAGTCTTTAACTAGATGTCTAATCTTCCCTTTTCTTCCACCTACGTTGAATCTAAACAGTAGCTCAGTTCATCTCTCAACTTCTGTATGTTGAGTGGAATATTTTTCTATATCATTGGAGTGGATTTTGCTTTGGTTTTATATCCTTTGAAATATTGTAGCCAGGTTCTAGACAATGTCATCAAATGGCTATTTTTGATAAAAATCTTAATTTATTTATGTATGCTTTGAATAGGTAAAACATGTAGTGTGCCAAAGTCTGAAATTCATATGATTTCTAAAGACATGAAAAGGTAGTAAGTTAGTAATAGTTTAGTGAACCTCCATGTACGACTCATAATATATCAATATTCTGTATCATTTTGGGAACCTTTGGGTATCTATCTGGCCAAAAGCTCATTAGGTAGGCATCCCTCACGGGACCATGGGAATCTGCTATATATTCTTTCCTTTTTCCCACTTCCTTCCAGATCTCCCTTACCTCTCTACACAACCAACTTCATGTTCTAGCTCTTCATCTCCTCCTCTCAAAAAAAGCCAAAGATCCAAAACAGATAAACTAAAAATATCAAGCATTAAGACAAAACAAACAAACAAACAAAAACAAAAAATCAAAAACAAACAAACAAACAAAAAACCCAAAACAACAAAACAAAATCATACAACGAAACATGGAGTCCATTTTGTGTTGGCCAACTGTTCCTGGGCACAAAGCCTGCCTTGAAGTGTGGTTGATATACCAGTGACACTTCATGAGAGAAAAGTGACTTCCCTTTTGCCAGTGGCTATCAACTGCAGATAGCTTCTTGGTTGGGGTGGGAGTCCATGTCGACTTCTCCCTCTCAGTGCTGGGATGCGGTCGGGCTTGAACCTGTGCAGGCCTGTGTATGCTACCACAGTCTCTGGGAGTTCATGTGTGCATCATCAGTCCTGCTGTGTCTGGAAGACACTGTTTCCTTGGAGTCATCTGTCCCCAATGGCTCTTACAATATTTCTGCCTCCTGTTTTCCACGGATCCCTGAGCCTTGAAGGGAAGGCTTTGATGGAGACATCCCATTTAGAACTGAGTGCTCCACAGTCTGTCACTCTGTGCACATTGTCCAGTCATGGGTCTCCGTGTTAGTTCCCATCTGATGCAAGAGGAAGCTTCTCTGATGGGGGTCGAGTGAGGCACTGATTTCTGAGATTTCCACTTCATAACCTCAGCTTTTCATTTCCACAAAGTCAGTTTTGATCCTGCCACTTTAACACTGCCCTTTTATTCAGTGAATGTGTCTTAGATTAGTGGTAAAATTACCATTTCATCATTCCTTCTGCAATTAATTATTGAAAGAAACTTTATGGTAATTTGTACTTTGAATGGATTCATTAATATTTCCTGATGAATCTTTAAGTAACAGTTGAGAAAAATGAACTATATTTGTTGTTACTGCAATTTTTTTTTTTAAGACAGGATCCTCTATATTCCAAACTGGCCTTGAATCTATGACAGTCTTCCTGTCTCAGCTTCCTGAGTGCAGGATTACAGGTGCCCACCGTGAGCCTGGCTAAGAAGAATGTTCTCATATTCGTGCTGTTATAAAGTTTGAAAAGTCTGGATTGAAAATTAAGAATAACTTCTGAAGCAGAGATTACAACTCTAAATATTTAAAAATATATCTGAGTGTTCAGTGTGGTAACTCATGCCTATAATTCCAGCAATTGCAAAGCTGAGGCAGGAGGATTGCTGTAAGTCTGGGACCAGCTTATGCTGCACAGTGAGTTCCAGGCTAACCTGGGCTATGAAGTGAGACTGTTTGAAAACACAGACAAACTTGAAATAACTATGTAGACATTCTTATGAGATTGGTGTCTCAAGGCTCAGGTATTACTTTGAAATCTTAAGAATATCCACACTGGACTTCACATGATGCTACTTTTCTTCTCCTGTAGGTTATTAAGTGTGGTGTGCTGTGATCTGGATGCTCTTCTCTTACTGGAGGCTCAGTATCAAGTATCCAACATGTTACTACATGCTCAGGAAGAAAATACCTTTGAGATCTCCGAGAACCACAGGTTCGGAAACAAAACAAAACAAAAGGCGGCATTAGAATGATACTGTCAGCAGTTTTCCTTACAAATGATTTGAAACTAATTTTCTGTATAATTTTTATACTGCCTGAATTACTGCATTAAAACAGCAGAGTAAAAAGCCATTTAAGCATGAATGTCACAGGAAGATGATGATATACGTTTTTTTTTGGAGAGTGCTACATTTATCATTTGTTCCTTTTGTCTTCGTATTTTTTCCCTTAGTTTTCAGGAACTCCTGCCACTTTTCAGTTCCCATCACTTTGTACAGTGACCCTCTGAGGAAAAATGGCGGCAGTTACATCTCTCCTGGAGCCATTCTGTGCCCCGTTTCCTAATTATGTCAGCTTATAGTCATGCCTTCTGATTATTTGCCAAGTGAATTTTTCATCATTTTTATTTTCCTACTAATAAATCACACTTGCCATTACCTCAGTTTGGCTGACATTTATAGAATACACACTCAACAGCTGTTATCACTCTCTTGTCTGTAACTCAGAACATAGTAGTGCACTTCCTTCCTACCCAGGCCATGGACAGTTATATCATTTGATGTTGACATATGATATAGAAGGAAAACATTAGTAGTTTCAGAATCTGTTCATCAGCAATGTGTACGTTGTAGATTTGGGGCACTGTCTCTAGGACACAGGAGAAACTCATGTCTCGTGTCTCCTTGGTTGCGAGCCTAGTCTTCAATGGCTGAGCCATCTTTCCATCTCAGGAGGAGCTTTCCTCCTCCCACCCCCTAAGACAGGGTTTCTCTGTAGCTTTGGAGCCTGTCCTGGAACTCACTCTGTCTGGAACAGACTGGCCTCAAACTCCCAGAGATCCACCTGCCCCTGCCTCCTGAGCGCTGGGATTAAAGGTGTGTGCCACCACCGCCCAGCAAGGAGGAACTTTCCTAAAGATGGTAGTTACTTCAGAAATAAAACATGTCCTAATCGTGTTTCTGTAAGTACAGGATCATTCATCAAGGAAATACTCTTTCTCTTAGTATTTCTTGATAGCAAAGAAGTGATGATACAAAAAATGAATGTAGCCTTCTGTACTATAAATATTCTGATAACTAATGTGTTTTGCAGATACCTTTTGTTTCTGTTTGTTTTGTTGTCTTTTTTTTTTCTCTTTGCAATCTAGTGACATGATTTAAAAAATCAAACCATAGTCAGTTAAGGAGACAGCAAAATTGATGTATATTCTCTTTCAGGGACTTTATAATTGATGGCTTATCAGTAGAGAGAAATCATGTTCTTGTAAGGATTAATCTCATTGGTGGGCCCTTAGAGCGGATTTTGCCTCCAAGGATGCTTGAGAAGGTGAGTGCCATATTTTGACATGTTTTAAAATGAAGTACCCAGCTGAAGTGGCACTAAACAACATTTTCCAAGTTTCTCTATACCAGGGTTCAATTTTTGTTGCTTGACAAACTTGCAAAACAGGTAAACACATTCAAAACAAAATAGTAGTGTTGCCTCCAAGAGCTCACGGGTTTCTGGTGGGTGTCCAAGAGCAGTAGATTATTGTTTTATTACCTACTTGTCATTCTTCTGAGTGTCATTGAGTATGTGAATTCTGAAGTCTTTCTCTTTCATGTCCCTTAACTGTTATATTTATTTATGTTTTGCAGTATGGAGTGTGTGTGGTCTTTATGGAGGGTGGTTGTTAAGAAGTTCCTTTCTGTGACTGCCTCCGTGGAAAAGATGAGCTAGAAATGATTGACAGAAGAAAAATAGTTTTGGGGTGGAGGGGATACAAGGCCTTTTAAAGATTGTATTTTCACTTTCATGAGAAAAAAAAAATAATCCCATCATTATCAGTTCAAATCACAAGAATAAGTTGTCATAGTCCAACTTGTAAAATTTCGATGACATTTTGCTTATTGCCTTTTAGGAATAGTGGATTATAATAGCAAATAACTTGATAATTGGGCAGAAAGTTTGGGAATAAAAAAGTCAATTGAAATGAATGATACTCGAGAAAGTATGAAAGTTCAGTATCTTACCCACCTCCTACAGTTACCCATGCTGTTGTGTTCTTAGGGGGATGACCCGTATCCTTGGCCGATGTTCTCGTCATTTCCATTGCCACACTGCTATCTGCCAGAAGTCCCACGAAGTGCTGACGTAAAACAAGGTAAATCTTTTCTACCAACAGATATTCCAATGCTCTTTGTATAGTTCGAGAAAGAGACTGTGAGGAAGGTAAGTGTTGATCTCCGTTCGGCATGGGTGCAGGAATACATGGCTGCCCAGTCCCTCTTAGTTTTCCATCTCACCCCCATTGTTGGTTTGATGGGTGTCGGTATGATGGCAAACAAGTACTGCTTGTAGCAAAGGCAAAACAAGTCTGTTCAGTGGCAGGAGATGTTTGGTTTAAAGCCTGGATTAGTAGGAACTGCTCTGACGGCTCAGAAGTGAACAGCATCTGTTGCTCTTGCAGAGGACCCGGGTTCAGTTTCCAGCAGCCACACGGTGGGTCACAACCACCCGTAACTCCAGTTCTGTGGTCTCTGGCTCCCACTGCTGGTTTCAGGGCATTGGACACACACGTGGTACATGAAGGCGAAACACTCATACACATAAAATAAACACATCTTTAAATTTTTTTTTTTTTTTTAGAAAACTGAATCAGTAGCTCCTGGTTAGTTAAATTCTGCCTATGAGGAAGTTTTCCTTATTCACTAGAGTATTTTTTAAATGACTGCTGTGTTTACATAAGCTCTGAGTTGAATTATACTGGGAAGTATATTTTATCCCCCTTTGGAGGAATCATGAATAGATGGTTGTTTAACTATTCAGCGTAACATGAGTAAAGCAGACAAATGAGCTTGCTGGGATAGTGTATAATCAAACTACGTTGCCAAACAAAATCTTGTGTCAAAAGAGGAATGTAGCTTTAGTATTCATCTTCTGAGTAATAGAACAACATTTTTAGAAGAGGAGCCATCAGGAAGACGGAAAGAAAGACCTTATAACTCAGGGAACTGTGAGTGTGGCCTGTGTGAGGATTTTGAAGGTGGAAGGCATCAGTGAGATGAGAGGGTGAGGCTCATACAAAGGGTCTAAGTTCGATGTAGGATTGCATCACATACTACCAGGGGTTATGCTCAGACTTCCTAGGCCAAGGAATTCCTGCACGGATGATGAGAGTCCACCATCAAACTTTTCACAAAGTTTAGAAGTCAGTTCTTACATCAACATCCTGTCTTTTATAATGCCATCAAACTTACACTGGAAAGAAATCATGTGGAAGAGATTGATTTCACATTCACTTAATGCACTTTAAAATTTGGGCTTTGGGTTTCACTCTTGCATGACAAAATCTATTACTTTTTCAGAGACTTGGGAGTGGTATTATGCGTTTTTTTCAGGAAGAGGCTCTTTCGATGATGCCCTTCGGATGTTTTCATGCTCACTCCCATCCTTCACTGAACCCAGGGCATTTTCAAGCATTTGTTCCATCTGCCTGTTCTTCTCTGAGTCTTTCTGGCAGACTGTTTATACTGTCTTTCATTCTTTCATCTTCTAGGTTTCAACATTTGTTACCCTATATGCTTGTTTCCTTAATATATGTTTCATGAGTACTGAGTACAAGGATCTTCCCTGGGAATTATAAATAACATATCAATTATAAATAATGTATCAATATCTGTTGTTTTTTTCCCAGTACCTTAACCCTTTTCTTGGTCAGTTTTCCTTGACATAACACTGTTTCCTTTGCTAAGTTTCATTGGGGGAAAAACTTTTATTTATTATGTTTCTGCATAACAGATTTATAGTCAGTTATATCAGCTGACATCTACCTTTATTAATTCATTTCCTCAAAAAATATTTTGGGAATTTGAACAGGGGAAATAGAAATTAAAAAATGAGGTATAAATGGACATTTCCCAAGGATAAAAATATCCATCAATGCCTGGGAATCAGTCCTTATGGAAGTATATTTTTACTGTGTTCAGAAGTGATGTATAAAAGCTCAGTGATAGATTCCTGTTCTGTCCAGAAGGTGCCGGGCAGTGGGAGGGTGTTTCCAGGTCGGTTTACTTTCCTGTTCCCTTAGATGAGTGTTCTCAAAACTCTTCTCTCCTTGACCCTTCCCATCGCCATCCTTCCTTAGGTAATCACCACACTTCTCACTGTGCTGGAAATAGAAATGATAGAGAGCAGCCGTGTGGTACTAATACATATCAGCTCCTTTGACTGCCCATATGCCTGCCTGTTCAGGCCTCTAGTCAGGACTGGGAATGAACTGCCAAAGCTGATTTGCAAAAGCCAATTTCCTCATCCTCCCTGCTTCCCTCCAGGGACAGTGCACCTTACAGTTCTTCATTTCCTCTCCTTTTTAGATCTACATCCTGTGAAGCTACAATGCATCGGTAATTTCCTGAGCCAATTCTTATGATAAATTGTGTGTGTGTGTGTGTGTGTGTGTGTGTGTGTGTGTGTGTGTATTGAGTAAGATAAGCTAGGCAAGGAAAGATATAGACACATATATACATATGTGTGAATATATTCTGTTTTTCTGGAGGATCCTATGATAGCCTTCAACATTCACAACATAGTTGGATGGAATTCACCCTTCAGCCTTCATCAATTCTCCTATGATTGCCACAGTTTTTATAAATGTGTACTAACTGTACAGCATAATCACTTTCATTAGGATGTGGTCATAGTATTTATTATGTGCTGTGGTAGTTTTCACCCCTCCCCTTGCTTTCTCTTGTCTCCCTCTCCCATTCTGGTCTCCATCCTCTTACAAGTAGCTTTCTCTTTATGTCCTTGTCTTTTTAAAAAAGCTAGATTCTCAATATAAGATAAAATGTGATACTTGTTGTCTTTGTCTGGTGTATTTCACTTACCATGGTGATGTCCTGTTCTAGGTAAATGGCATAATTTTGTTTCTTTCTGTGGTTCAGTAAAACTATTGTGTATATATTCCACTGTATCCTTCATTAGTGGGTATCCTTGTTGATTCTGTATCTTGGTTTTTATGACTATCGCTGTGACAAAAATGGATGTACAATATCTCTATAATATGCTGACTTAGAGTCCTGTAGGTATATACTCAGGAATGGTGTAGCTGGATCATATAGTAGTTTTGTTTATAGGTTTTAGAAGAACCACCATACTGATTTCTATTGTGTCAGTAGCAGTTTACATTTCTATCAGAAGTGTTTAAGGGTCTCCTCCCACCTCCTCCCAGTTCTAGGTATTAGGAGCTGACTAGCAGGAACGGGGATTGGCTAGAAGGCAGGGTGCCGAGAGGGTCTATAGGATGGAGGACAGTTGGGTCTGCCAGGAGAATCTGGAGAGTCTACAGAGAGTGGAGAAAAGGAGGTGGAGGTGAGACAGGACACTGCAGTCTGTCTGCTACAGGGCTGGGGTGACAAGGGGAAGCTGGAATTGAGGATAGCTGGGAGAGTGAAGATTACCATCCTGATTCCCTGGTCTGCATGGCTGGCGTGTTTCCAGGGAGAGAGGGCCTTGAGTGTTGGCAGGTGAGACAAATTTTCAGGAGAACGGAAAGGTTTGTAAGACACAGGGAAGGCTGTGGAAGATCTGTTTCGTCCCTTTGGATGGGGGCAGAGGTGGGGAGGGAGTGCAGCAGGTTTTCTGCTGCAGAGCTGGGGATGAGACTGGGGAATTAGAAATGGAGGATGGGAGGGAGAGGGAAATTTGCTTACCTGATCCCTGACTGCAGTGGCCATGGTGTCCAGGGACACACCTCTGTTAACTGATTTTCAAGTCATAAACGGATCTCTTGAGCTTCTCTACTATAACTGAAATTTTGTATCTCTTGACCAACATCTCCTCCAAACCTTGTCCTCCAGCCCCCCCCCCCATAACTATTATTCACCAGTTTGCTTCAAAGAGCTGAAAATGTTTAAATCTTACAAATAAATGAGGTCAGGCAGTACCCATCTTTCCTTGCCTGGCTTACTTTACTAAGCATAAAACATGAAGTCCACATGAGGTTGACCCATGTTGTTACAGTGGCAGAGCGTGGGTCTTTTTAAAGCCTAAATTCCCTCCTGTATCTTTCCCATAAGCCAAAAGGGATACTGTTTAATCAACTAACTATGTATTTTAACTTTTGTGTGTGTGTGTGTGGGGGGGGGGGGGGGCGGGTCTTCCTGTTCTTGTGTTTGTTCCTGTATATGTTTGCAAGGGAGGAGTAAGGAGGCAGGCGGGGTCTCGGTGGCCTGGAACTTGCCAAGTAGGTTACAGTGACTGGCCTAAAAGCTCCAGGCCTCCTACTGTCTCTGCCTCTTGGATGCTGGAATTACAAGCATGCCGCCACGCCCAGCTTTTTTTCTGTGGATTCTACAGCTTGAACTCAGGTCTTTGCACTTTACTGACTGAGCTGTTTCCCAAACTCCATTCTTAAATTTGCAATCCTATTTCCATCCTTCATTTCATTGCAAAATTCCCTAAGTGAGTATTCTATGTCTACCTACACCTTATGCTATTTTCTGCTGAACTCAGTAGATGTGTCAGCCCCATCTTTAACCCTCATTTTATTGAGACCTAGCAACAGCAGCATTTGGCACAGATAACCCTGCCCTCCCCACTCTCCTCCCTCCAGTACTCACCGCACCCCCCCACCCGTTCTTTGGAAACATTTTCCACTTGGCTTGTCTTCTGGAAAATTCAGTTTTCCTCCTGAACTTATGGTAAATATGCCTTTGTATCTTTTTAAAAATTTTTTATCTTTCACATCTCCTCAACTATTAAACCTGGGAGTGCGCTGGGGCTCAGTCCTTAGTGGCCTTCACTTTTACTGGTCATTTTACTGTTGCGAGGGTCTCAGCTTGTCTTGTCACCTAGGCCAGCGGCTGTCAAGCTACTATCTCAGCTCTTACCTCTGCTTCAAGTTCTGGGCTCCTGGGTCTGTTTTCGTGACATCTCTCTAGGACGGATGATGGTAAGCGCATCAGACTTAACACAACCGAGATCAATTTCTGACACTCTCTTCAAATCTGTTCCTTTGATATTCTTCCCCATTTCAGAAATGGCAGCTTTTGTGCTCCATTTCTTCAGGCAATAAGCCTAAAGGCTATTTTGGAGTTTTCCCTTTCTTTAAGCCCCGACAAGTAATCTGACAGCATGTCCTCTTGACTCTACAGATCTAAAATAAAACCTCTCTTGCCTCGTCCAGCTTGGCTGTATTCACTCTGTTCTCACAGCAGCTAGAATGATGCTTCCCAAACACTCATTGGATCAGGTTACTCTTGTAAGCAAAATCTTTCTCTTTTACCGTAGCAGGCTTGTGTCTGTGTCAGAGCCCTCCCGACACATGCTTTGTTGTAAGAAGTACGGTACAATTCTAGCATTATTTTAGCCCCTTGCCCCCACATGATTGGAACTTGTTTGCATTGTGTTTCCATTTGTGAATAACCACACATGTTTGGACCGGAAATTCGTCCTAATTTGGTAGTGGTACCTGGCATATCGTCCTAGGAAGACTGGTCCTTAACTTGCTGGGGTTCTCATTAGGAAGGAAATGTTTGAAGCAGCAGTGTTCATGCGAAGATACTTCAGGAAGAGATTTTTGCAAAGACATATTAAGTTCATAATTTCTGTATATCATTCTGATATTCTTGATATATATGTCATGATTGTAGATGAGGGAGGAAAATGGAAAATGCCAGAGGAACTGAAAATTATGTCTAGTTTTTTCTCAGACATTGAGTATGGTGATCGTAGTTCTGTGAACTTAATGAGAAAAATGGAACCAAGTTCACATTCTAAAAGGGATAAATCAGAACTAGTGTGGTTGAAACAATTAACTAAACATTAATTGTACAACACTGTGCTCAAGCTAATGATACTTTAAGACATGAAAGTTATTTTAATAGCAGGAGTCATTTATTTTGCATTTTGCTTTTTGATTCAAATTGATGAGTCATTACTCATCAATTCTGACAGATGTTAGGTTAGTCATCATTTGCACACAAAATTTTAGGATGTTATTTCATTGTTGAAAAAAACTTCATTTCAGTTATGTGCACACGATAAACGGATAGTCATTTATCTCCCAGCTTCTAGCTTTATCCTACTTCCTACAGTTAGCATCTCTCGTAGGTTACATTGCCTCCTTTGGCTTCATGGCACCAGTAGAAGCTGTGAGATGATTCATCTCCATAAATATGAATCTGGAGACATTACCTAGTTCGCTAGTTCTATTTATGAACATTTCAATGCAACATTATTAAAATTTAAGTGGCCCTTTAAAAGCTATTAATGAATAACTTCCATGTGTATGTGTGCACATACACTTGTTTTTAGCATAGAGCATCAAATGCAAGCATTACATTGCATATGTTAATTAATACTTGGAAAATACCCAAACTATTCTAATGTAATTTATTTTGCTCACTCTGCAAAAGACAAACGGGATTGTGTGATAGCCACAAAGCAGGTGCAGATTAGCATGTTAGGGGCTGCCAGCTGGAACTGTTGGAGGCTAGCCTGTAGCTGGAACTGCTGGAGGCTAGCCCATGGTGCCCTTCCTGCTTGCAACAGGATGCCTGTAAGATGGTATTCTGACTTGCTCGTCTTTATGCTCTAAGCTAGATTCCCTCAGGAGTTGTTATGACCTGTTCACCAGTCTGCTCTACTTCATTCTCTTTTCATGGATGAAGACTTCTTTTCTGTGAGAGGTGAGGGAGATGTAGACTTCCCCTGCTGAAACTGAAAAAATAGTCTGAGGAATTGAGTAGCATACTCCAGATATTGAAGGCATTAGAGAGAGAAATATCTCAGAAAAATAAGAAATTTTCTGTTTTTCTATGTCTGGCATCTTTTATTATTTTTAAAAATTACTTTTATCCCAGCTGAAGAGAGGGATTAATGGGTAAAGTACTTGCTGAGCACGTATGAGGCTCTAAGTTCAGATCCTTAGTCACCACATAGAAACTGGGTGTAATGGCACACGTATGTTGGAAGAAATAGAGAGAGCCATATCCTGTGGACCCACTTTCCAGTGAGTCTAGCCAAAATGGCAAGCTCTAGGTTCTGTGAGAGACCACATCTTAAAATAGAAAGTGGAGAAACAATTCAAGACATTTCAACATCAGCCTCTGTCCTGCACACATATTTGCACAGCTGAGCACACCTGGACACTTGGGCACATACAAATATGCCACACAGAGAGGCTACACGCACAAATTGTCTTTATATGGCGTGGAAAGCTATGGTAGGCACTTTCTGCACACACCATCAATATCCACATGTGGACCAGAGGAAGACTTTGCCATCCCTCTGAGCCTTACTCTTGGGGGGAAAGGCTATTTTCCAATGGGTCTGAAGCTTTGAGATCCTTGGCATGGCCATGCCCATGTCAACAATACACGTTCACTCAGGACTTCCACACACTGTGGAATTCTTTTTTATTGTGGTATTATTTTGATGTGCATTTTATTCAGTGGATGCTGGCGTCCTCAAAGAGGAGAGTATGCTGTTTGTCTTTCTCTTGTATATCGTTAAGTCCATTGACAAGTCCCTTAGGGTAGCACTAACTTGCTGGTTACTTTCTCAGGTCTTAGAAATGTGTGTGGGCCATTTGTTGGAAGCTACAAATATCCTGGTAACTTCTCACAGAAAGGACATTTTTAATGTTCCCAGGAACTGGCTGGTAATCACTCCTTGCTAGTGCATTCCTCTGGAGGCCTTTCCAGAAGGTTCACTTTCTTGCATCTAAGTAGAGTGACAGCTAGTGTGAGTCCCCAGTGTAAACAAGTGCCCTTCTTAGTTATAACCTCCTTTTATTATTTTAGACAAAAAGGGGAAAATGTGGTGATATATTGTGTACCCTAATAAAATTTGCCTGAAGATCAGAAAACAGAACAAACCACTAGATTAAACATAGAGGCCAGGCAGTGGTGGCGCACACCTTTAATCCTAGCACTCAGGAGACAGAGATCTGTCTGGATCTTGTGAGTTCAAAGCCACCCTGGACTGAATGAGACTGACTCAGTCTAGGAGAGAAAACAGAGCCAAGCAGTGGCGGCACATACCTTTAATCCCAGGAAGTGATGGCTAGGTAGAGAAAGGTATATAAGGCTTGAGGATACAGGAGCGTCTCTTTCAGCTAGAGGCTTTTTCGACTGGAGCTTTTAGGGTGAGGACTGAGAGGATTTCAGTCAGAGGATCTGTGGAGTTGGTGAGGTGAGATGTGGCAGTGGCTTGTTCCTTTGTCTTCCTGATCTTCAGGTAAATTATATTAGGGTGCACATCATATCACCACACTTCCTCCCTCTTCTTTCCCCCCATTGTCCTTCATCTCTGTTCTTCCTGTAGTAATTATACTTCATATTCTGGATCAATCATACAGGTATTTTTCACTATCTTTAGTTACTTTATTGAGATATAATTAATATCCCGATTCATAGATTTTTCAGTATATTCATAGATATAGTCATTCATAGCCTCAAAATCAGCAATCTTGGACTAAAACCTCCAAAAATGTGAGCCAAAATAATCTGTATTCCTTTTGATGTTTTGTCACAGCATCAAAAATCTAAGTAAAACAAGTAATGCAATAAATAAACACATATTCAATGACTAGAGGAATCAACATGAGATTTCCTCTCCTTTTATTTTACCATCATCAAATTCTGTCTTTCTGACCTTTGTCATTAGACACTGGAAATTATTTACAAATTAACATGACTTTAGAAATTCTTACTCTCAGCTGCAGTAACCTCAGAGCTGACAAAACATCCACAATATACATAGATTTGTAGTTGAAAATTCCTTCTGTAGACTTCTGTATACCTCTTTCTTGAGTTAGGTACCCTTATTACACTTAGTCTGTCATCTACAAAATGTCACTGTCACTTTTAATGGCACATAAAGGTATGCATTGCTATCCCTTTATCCCATTTTTTCCATAATTAGAAAAAGATCTCAAAATGTACAACCTTTCATTATTTCAAATTTAGCCTTTTGTGGCATCAGTATTCTATTTTACTGCTTCCTCCATCATATTTCAACTTATCTGATGGGGAATTGATTTTCCGCCTAGCAAAACATTCTCTTACTACTATATAAAGAGTAAGTTCCTTACTGATAATCACTCTTTTATGCAATGTGCCAGATAATATTAAAATACAGATAAATTCTTCTGATATCTTCCCATATGAGAAAATGGCTCAGGTTATAATCCATAACTGTAAATGGCAGTATCTCTTAATTTTGCCTATCATGAATTTTTTTATTAAAAATTAAATCTGATAAGGACAGCGTACATAATATAAAATATAAGTGAATTCCAGGCCACACTTATCGGCACATAAGTTTTGAGGTCTGAATAAATTCAGTATAAATACATGAACCTTTAAGTTCTATATATTACTGTCTGCAGGAACCATATCATGTCTTAGGTGAATACATGAGTTTTCTGCCATGCTACATGTATGTTATCTGAATTGCTTTGGCACATTATGGCAAGAGTATTAGGAAAAGTATAAGTCTTTAAACACTGTGAATTATATGTTATGGAATAGAATAGGATTTATTTTTCTGAAAAAAAATTTTCTTTTGAGATAGGATTTCATGTAGCTCTCAGTGGCCTGAAACTCATTATGTGGCTGAGGATGACTTTGAACTCCTGATTCTTCTGCTTCTGTCTCTGAAGTGCTGGGACTTCTGGTCCCTGCCACTATTAACTGCTGTGGATATTGCTGTGTATGCTGTGAATGTGTTGCTCTGATTGGTTAATAAATAAAACACTGATTGGCCAGTAGCCAGGCAGGAAGTATAGTATAGGTGGGATAAGCAGACAAGGAGAATTCTGGGAAGAGGAAGGCTGAGTCAGGAGTTGCCAGCCAGACACAGAAGAAGCAAGATGTCAAGGCAGAACTGAGAAAAGGTACCACACCACATGGCTAAACATAAATAAGAATTATGGGTTACTTTAAGTGTAAGAGCTAGTCAATAGTTATCTTGAGCTAATGGCCAAGCAGTTTTAAGTAATATAAGCCTCTGTGTGTTTACTTGGGTCCAAGCAGTTGCAGGTCTGCGAGAGTTGGGCAGGACCAGGAAAACTTCAGCTACAATTAACATATACTAATTCTATAAAATAACAGATTTCATTGTGACTTTCATTGTTAATAGAGGGAAAATGGTGTGATTTGTGTTGTGTATTTTGAGTGTTTTACAATGAGTACTACTGATGGAATAATTAGGCACTACTGCCTTCTATTGGGTCACAATGGAAACAAATACCAAAAATAGGTAACATTTCCAAAGCATAGATAGAGCTAAAATAAGAGCATGATAGTCTGTGTCATTCAGTAACATTTCTTAATGTTACAGAGTCATGGAATTTCTCGGTTTTAAGTCTATTATACGATGACAGCATTTTCTCCTGCTCCTGGACAACTCCATATCTTATATCTGAAAATTTGCTATTAACTTACTTGCATGAAAAAAAAGTATTGAAATTTAGTCTGTGGAATCATAGATACCTGACTTTTCCTCACTAGAATTCTATACTAATTTAACAAGACAGTTTTCATTCATTTCTACTGACTTTATCTAACAAACTGTCATGTCTTATTATATTTAACTCCCTTTCCCATAGGGTTGTATTTTGTCTTTTCAGAAGCTAAGTCCATGTCCATGTCACCTATGAATTACCTTCACTTATTTTTTATGTACAAATGGATTACAGTGCACTGAACAATCCTAACAGTATAGGTCCAGTATTGACTATCACCATAGAATGGCTAGAAATAAGCTTTCTCAAGGGAGGGAGGGAGAAAGTTGTACTGTAGTTGCAGCTCTTGTTTTGTTTTGTTTTTATTCCCTTCTTTGTGGTGATATTTTATTTGTGCACCACAATAAAGCTTTTCTGGGGATTAGAGGACAGAGCCATCCACTATATTAAACATAGATGTCAGGCAGTGGTAGCACAAGCTTTTAATCCTAGCATTAGGGGGGCAGAGATCCATCCAGATCTCTGTGAGTTCAAGGCTACTGTGAGAACAGAGCTAGGCGTGGTGGCACATGCCTTTAAACCTAGTGCCAGTTAACCATAGAGGTCTGGAGGTCTGGACAGACAGACAGGAAGTGATAGAGCTGAGTGGAAAGAGGAAAGTGATGAAGCTGGGCAGAGAGGAAGTAAGATGGCAGGGCACAGAAAGGTATATAGGCATGAGTATACAGGAAATAGCTCTCTTGGGCTGAGGATTTCCTAGCAGTAGGAATGTCACTGGCTTCTTTCTGCGTCTCTGATCTCCCAGCTTTTACTACAATATCTGACTCTGGGTTTTTTAGCAATTTGTCTGACACTTCTTGCTTGTTTCTTTCGTAGTTTCAGTGTCCTACTGTGTATCCCAGGCTGACCTTGAATTCAAGGTCTTGTCTCATTCTCTCCACTGCTGGAAATACAAGTGCATACTACCATGGCCAATTGCAGTAATATTTTAATAGAGTAATGGAAAGTGTTTAAATAACAAATGACTAGATTGCCTTGCCATAATGGTCATTCTGATGACTTATACAAAATTTGGGGTTACCAACCCTAAGAGCAACAACAACAACAACAAATTGGTAACCTATGGGCAATAAACATGAGTGCTCAGAAACATTATGATATGAATATAATACCATGCAACATGATGGTGGAAATTAGTTATTCTTGTTAGAAAAGTCTTTTGAAGTCTATCTTACACATATAAGTATATAAATATAGTTAACAATAAATTCTCCCTTTCCTCAAATACTTATCTAGTCGTTTTTTGTCAAATAAGATATGTTCTCATTCTTTTATTTCTTTATTACTTTTATTCTTGGAATTCAAATTTGTTATTTACAGATAAAAGTAGCTGACGCTAATTTGACATCGACTCATTAAGTGATAAGACTGGTAAGATCATGGTTTCTCTCCTGGGCTGAAGCTCTTAAAATAGCTACTTTAAACTCAAAAATACTCATTTTCTTTTGTAGAATAAGGCTTTATTTCCATGTGTTTACTCTTTTAAAATTTTAAATAAGTATATCTGTGTCAAATAAAAACAGATAATATGCTACTTTCGTTGAGTAAAATGATAAAAAGAGATTCCTCGTTTTCTAAAACTTTGCTAATGTCTCCTACAGTAAATGCTTAGCCAACAAGTATAGAAAAATGACACTGTCTATCTTTAGGAAATGCAGTTGCTTTAACAAAGACTAGGAAGACTTCAGATGCTCGGTTGTTCACAGTGAGACAGATGGAGCTGGAGATCCTCATGTTAAGTGAAGTAAATGCACTTAAAAATGACATACATCATGTATTTGACACACTGTGACAAATCTCATAAATCTGTCATATATGGAATCTGTATTTAAAAAATGTAAAAAGGAGATAAATTTGGAAGAGGAAGGAAACTATTGGGGCCAGAGAAGCTAATGGAGGTAAATATAAGCAAAGTACATGTTTTGGTCAGTGTTCTGTTGCTATGAAGAGACATTGTGACCATGGCAACTCATAGAAGAAAACATTTAACTGGGGCTGGCTTACGGTTCAGAGGTTTAGTCCATTATCATCATGGCAGGAAGCATGGCAGCACACAGGCAGACATGGCACTGGAGAGGGAGCTGAGAGTTCTACATCCAGATCAGGTGGCAACAGGAAGAGAGTGAGCTTAGCTTAAACATTTGAAACCCCAAAGCCCACCCCCCAGTGACACACTTCCTCCAACAAGGTCACACTTCCTAATAGTATCACTTCCTGGTGACCAAACATTCAAATCTATGAGCTTATGGGACCATTTTTATTCCAACAACCGTATTCCATTCCCTGGCCCCCATAGACTTGTAGCCATATCGTAATGCATAAATGCATTGGGTCCAACTTCAGAGATCCTGATAGTCTATAACAGTTTCATCATGGTTTAAAAATCCAAAGCCTCTTCTGAGACTCATGGCAATGTCTTAACTGCAACCCCCTGTAATATCAAAATCGAAAAGCAGATCACATACTTCCAACATACAATGACACAGAATACACGATGGCACAGAATTCCAAAAGGAGCATAATGAGGAAATACTAGACCAAATGAAGACTGAAAACCATCTGGGCAAACTTCACACTCTACATCTCCGTGTCTGATGTCAAAACACTCTTAAGATGTCCAACTCCTTTCAGTTTTGGTGATTGCAACACACTTCTCTTTTTTTGGGCTACTGCAATTCCCTGTTAGGAGCTCTGCTAGCCAGATATCCCACAACTCTGGCGTCTACAATATCTTGGGGCCTCCAAGGCAATCCAGGCTTCACCTTCACAGCTTCATGCAAAGTCTTCTTTGGGCCTCCATGCAGGAACATCCCTGACACATGCCTGGCATCAGCAGCTTTCCTTAGCCATAGAGGGAGATTCCATAACCCTTTTCTTGAATCCTTGACACTAAAGCCAGAACCATGTAGCTGAAGCTACCAAGTTCTGCTGCTTACTGGGTCTGGAACATGGCGTGCTTGTTTGATTACATCTTCATCAGCTTTCTGTTTTTGATTGTTTCCTTCACTGCCTAAGCTTGGCTGTCCTGGATCTCACTCTGCAGACCAGAACTGCCCTCAGACTCAGAGATCCATCTGCCTTTGCCTCCCAACTGCTTTAATCTTGAGGGATTAAAGTGGTGTGCCACCTTGCCATGTTCTAAGCTTTTAATTCCTTTTCAGGAGTTGGAAGTTTACCTGGGTGGGGTCTTGTCTGAGTTTACCACTTCCTTTATTCCATTTAGGATCAGGCTTTTCTTTAAACTTGTTATCTCCTTGAGCACTGAACTTAGCTCCATTACACTTCCTAGTGTTCATTTTCTCCTTAAACTCTACGTTTTGTATTTTTACTTGCTCAGCTTGCTCCTTTTCAATATAGATAGGAGCTGCATAAGTTTGGCCACGAAAAACCAAGTAACACAGTCAATACTAGACTGTTTTGAAATCTCTGTCAATGCCATTAATACAAAACACTTCAATTTAGACTCAGTCATATTTTTTTTGGACAAGGGCCAAAAGTATCCACTTAAAAAAAAAAAGACCACAAGAATAGTCTCTAGGCTACTGATTAGTATTCATCTCTGAAACCTCTTGAGCCAGCAATCATAGTCTACATTTCCCTCAGCACCACTGCCTTCCATGTTCCTACTAGGATGGCCCATTAAGCCCCACTTCAAGTGTTCAACTGCTTTCCTAATCCAAAGTCCCAAAGTCCACATCCCATCAAGAAACATGGTCAGGCCTATCACAGCAATACCCCAGTCCCTTGTACCAACTTATGTTTTAGTCATTGTTTTTTTTGCTGTCAATAGACATCATGACCATGGCAACACTTATAAAAGAAAATATTATTTGAGGCTGGTTTACAGTTTCAGAGGTTTAGTGTAGGTGTAACCGTCTTATTAAATAAGAAACACAGAGCCGATTCAGAGATGAAAGCCAAGAGGTCAGAGCAATAGCTAAGAGCTGAGATTAAAAACCTTACCCTTCACTGCCACTGCTGTCCTACCTCTCTGCAAGAGACCTACTTCCTGTGTGTTTGTGCTTTTTATTGACTTTCTATTCTGCCTTCTCATTGGTTGTAAACCCAACCACATGACCTCCTCGTCACTGCCCGTCTGTACAGACCTCCAGGTCTTCTATGGTTGGTATTGAGATTAAAGGCGTGTGTCTCCATGCTGGCTGTATCCTTGAACACACAGAGATCCGCCTAGCTCTGCCTCCCAAGAGCTGGAATTAAAGGCATGTGCCACCAATGCCAGGCTCTGCTATGACTTGCTATTAGCTCTGACCCCCAAGCAACTTTATTTATTAACATACAAATAAAATCACATTTCAGTACAAATAAAATATCACCATAGTTTAGTCTATTATCATCATGGCAAGAAGCATGGTGGAATGCAGGCAGACGTGGTGCTGCAGAGGTAGCTGAGAGTTCTACAGCCACATTGGCAGGCAACAGGAAGCAAGAGAGACTGGGCCTGGCTTGAGCTTCTGAAACATCAAAGCCCACCCCCAGTGACACACTTCCTCCAACAAGGTCATACCTCCTAATAGCGCCACTCCTTGGTGACCATTCAAATCTATGAGCCTATAAAGGGCATCTTACTTCAAACCACCACAGTATGTTATATACTTATATGAAAACGTTGTGATGAAACCTGTTGGAATAATTATAATATGTTGAAAGAGGAAACGTTTCATATAACTTTCAAACTTAGAGTTGGGTAAATTTCTGTCTGTATCCCCTGTGCTTCTTGGAGATTATTCTGATGCTTTCTCTTGCTTATTATGATAAAGGTAATATGAAAGGGTGACAATGTTAATATGACTGGAAGGAAAGGACTAGAAATAAAAATGGAAATCAATAATTCTACAAAAAAGCTTTATGATTCAATTCTGGATGTATGAAGTAGACTGGGAATCTCTTGGTGTAGTTACCATGATATTTCTGTTCCTTCCATAGCATTGTATATTTTTGTATATAGAGGTTCATGATTGCATACTGAAATTAAAACAATGCTTGTTTCCTGAGTGAGTAGTAGGGTTTCTCTGTATTTATATTAAGCTTATATTTTTTCTTTTTTTAAAATTGAAGTTTTTTTGTATTATATATTATGTTTTTCTCCATTGTCTATAATCTTATATGATAAATATAATCTTTTAATTATATATTTTTGGTAAATTATATAATATCCCCAATTATTAAAAATGAATTGAAAATTTCTACTCTTCACTCTAACTCTGGAGTTCAGAGAGGAAACAGGGTCAGTTTTCAGTGGTGAATACTAGAAAGGGGAACTTTTTGTTTTTCTTTTCTTTCTTTTTTTTTGCATTTTCTTCAATGAGAGTTGGGTTAGTTTAAATTAAATATTTTTATTCTCTTCTAGTTTTTCATTGGTACCTGTGAATTATATTGGTCTAAAGAAGGGACATGCCCTTCTCTATTGGTCTAAGGAGTATAGAGAGGAGGGACACGCCCTTCTCTGTTGGTCTAAGGAGTATAAAGAGGAGGGACATGCCCTTCTCTATTGTTCTAAAGAAACATAGAGAGGAGGAACATGCCCTTATCTATTGGTCTAAGGAGTATAGAGAGGAGGGACATGCCCTTCTCTATCTTGTAAGATATACCAAACTAATTTTTGGATAAAGAAAATGGTAGTTTTTTTGTGGTGACTTTATCAGAGCTGAATTATAATAACTGAGTCATAATTTATGATATTCAGCTTCTAGAAATATAATACTGTTAGAATTTCATATAATTGCCTGCAATTAAAGTGGGGTCATAAGTCAATAATGGAATTCTGATACTCAGTGACCTGATATATATATATATATGTGTGTGTGTGTGTGTGTGTGTGTGTGTGTGTATGTATGTATGTACATATTATACATATATATCTTTGTTTAAGATTCATTTTCTTATAAGCCCTTGTATTGCACCAAGAAATTAGCCAGAATTATAAAAATGTCATAATTATCAAATTTCTTAAGCTAGTGTGGTGGCTGTCTTGGTTAGATTTTCTATGGCTATGATAAAACACCATGACAAAGCAACTTACAGAAGGAAGGGTTTATTTGGGTTTATGGTTCCAGAGGTAAAGCATCTGTCATGGTGGGGAGGGGGCAACCATGGCAGCTAAAATAGTAAACTGAGTGTTCATGTCTCAAATTACAAGCAGGAAGCAGAGTGGATGGGGAATGGCAGGAGGTTTTTAAACCCTAAAATCCACTCACAGTGCCACACTCCCCACAACAAGGCCACGCCTCCTAAGCCTTTCCAAACAGTGCCACCAACCAGAACCAAGTATGCAAACATCTGAGCCTGTGGGGACACTGTCATTCAGATCACTGCAGTGGCTAAGGCTTATAATCTCAGGACTTGGAGGTGTAGGCAGCAGACCAGGACTGTGACTGCCTTGAGAAAATAATTTGTTAAAAAGAGATAATGTATTCTTGAAAACATAATTTACTGTTATTTAATAAGTAAGGGTTTTCATGTTGCGGCTGTGTAGTTGGAAGTTTTCTCTGTGTCCCGCCAAGTCCCCACAGTTCCATGGCCCACTTATAAAATAATCATTCAGAGGCTTATATTAATTATAACTGCTCGGCCATTAACTCAGGCTTTTACTGACTAGCTCTTACACTTAAATTAACCCATAACTCTTATTTATGTTTAGCCATGTGTCTTGGTACCTTTTCTCAGTTCCGCTTTGTCATCTTGCTTCCTCTGTGTCTGGCTAGCGACTCCTAACTCAGCCTTCCTCTTCCCAGAATTCTCCTTGTCTGCTTATCTCGCCTATACTTCTTGCCTGGCTAATGGCCAATCGGTATTTTATTTATCAACCTATCAGAGCAACATACATTCACAGCATACAGAATGACATTGCACGGCACTGCTGTATTTTTTTGTTTGTTTTTTGTTTTTTGTTTTTGTTTTTGAGACTTACTATGTATTCCAGGATGGCCTTGGTTTGGGCCAACCCTACCAGCCTGAGAAGTGTGAGTGTTGCCAAGGAAATTGGGGTTCCCTTTCAGGTTCTTAGTCTTATTTGTTAATTATGAAATTTCGATTCTTAAGGAAGCTCAAGAAGAAATTAAAGTTTGAGAGCAAAACTACAGGCCAGGCAAGCTATAAATTTTGGTAGCAGACAGGAGGAGGGAGCTGAGAAAGCAAGGATGTCATGCTTTTTTGAGTTAGCATCTAAGCAGGGCCACATGTTCAGCAATGGCAGTCAGCAGGTAGCAGCATGGCAGAAGGGTAGGGACTTCAGGAAAGACTGAGAAAGCAGAGAGTGGTGAAGAAAGCATCCTGAGGCTTTTGGTCAGCATCTGAAGAAAAGAGGTAGAGAAATGAGAAGGAAAACTTACACTTTTCCAGTCAAGACTCAGGAAAACAGACAGACTCTGTAGTGCTGCATGACAGAAGCTCTGAAAGCAGCCACCTGGGAGCCCCTGGAAAGGACTGGATGACTATTCCTCCAATTTCCATAGTACATAGTACAGCTTCAGGTAAGTCAGCAGATTGACAGGCCCAGATGGATTAACGTTCAAAGGAATTGGCAATACTATGTAGCATTCTAATTTTTGCAGCAGATTAGAAAGTCATGTCTCCGTGCAGGTACAAAGTAGAACTCAGATTCTATTCTTTTGACCAGGAAGAAATACCTTTTCCTTAATGGGTTTCAATAAGGCCTATAGATCTCCAGTTTTTAATGTTGCCTTAAGAAAGTGCCACTGTGCCAGGCAGTGGTGGAGCACGCCTTTAATCCCAGCACTTGGGAAGCAGAGGCAGGAGGATCTCTGTGAGTTCGAGGCCAGCCTGGTCTACAAAGCGAGTTCCAGGAAAGGTGCAAAGCTACACAGAGAAACCCTGTCTCAAAAAACCGAAAAAAAAAAAAAAAAAAAAAGGTGCTACTGTGATGTTTAACTTTCTGATGTTATCATGAAAACAGGAGGTGGGTTCCAAAGCTGACCACGAGGGAAAGGCACATCCCTGGTGGCTTCTCAGCTACCAGTCCCTGTAACACTGGGATTATTGGCATGAGCTTTCACTTCTGGCTTCCTTAGCATTCTCATAAGTGAGAATTTTGTATAAGCACGTTCCTGTAATGAAAGATTAGTCAGTTCCAGTATAAACGTTACACCAAATTGTGACCTAGAGCTACTCATGTTTGAGTGGTGTTCTAATTTTCTTTCAATTATCTATGAACACTTACATACACATGACATATAATTTATTTTATTTTATTAAAGATTGATTTATTTATTATGTATACAGTGTTGTTTGCATGTATCCCTGCAAGCCAGAAGAGGGAGCCAGATCTCATCACAGATGGTTGTGATCCACCATGCGGGTTCTGGGAATTGAACTCAAGACTTCTGGAAGAGGACAGCCAGTGCTCTTAACCTCTGAGCCATCTCTCCAGCCCTGATATATAGTTTTTATATATGATCAGATGTACTCATTTAAAGAAAATACTTCAAAATTTGACAAATGTCTCCAGGCATATAACCACCACAACAAACGGACATAATGTTTTCTCGTGACCTCACCACAAGCCCCTCTTACTCAGAGTCGTTTTTCCTTCTCCCTTAGTCACGGGTCGTCACTGGTCCTTTCTCATTACTGTGAATTGATAGTTCCAAACCTCAGATCAGCTTTAACACCGTTTGGAAAGTTGGGTTGTGAGGAGCCAGAATGTTGCACTTTGCCATGTAGGGATTTTAGCAGCATCTCTGGGCCTCCGCCCATCAGATGCCAGTGGACCTCTCCTTTCACTTCCTCAGTTGTGACAAGTGAAATGTCTATGGCCAAAAAACCCCCTTGGGAGCAAAACTGCATCCACCCTAGAACCACTGCTTACTATAAGATCACTCCTCCAGTGCTAGAAATAGAAATATAGATGACAGGTCCTCTGGCCTGCTTTCCTTTGTTCGTTATAATGACTCGAGGTTTATAAAGGCTGCTATGCAAGTGCTGTTTGCTTTCTTTTTACGGAGTGGGAGGTCATTATTTAATAATAAACTACACTTGGCTTAACCATTTCCTTTTTATGTTTCTCTACATCTCTAATTGTGTTTAACATTTATGTCAGCCTTTTGAGAATCTTTTTGTATTAATTGATTCGTTTACTAGTTACAAGTTTTACAAGTCACAGTGTTCTTTTTCATAGTCTTTGGATGTTGAGCACATCTTTAATGTTATGATGATTCCAGGTTTCTTTTTAATTTTTTAAATGATAGTGGGTACTTTTTGGCAGGGAGTTACTTGTGTATCATCTTGATTTTCTAAGGCTATCATTTTTGTTTGGAGCTGGACATGGTGGCACATGCCTACAATTCCAGTACACTGGAGTCTGAGGCAGGAACATGCTGAGTACAAAGCCTGTGTCACAGTGGGATCATAAAAAGCTTTTCTTGTAACTTAAATATCCTTATCCATTATGCATATAACAAATGTAGTTATGCATATAAATACAATTCTAGCTGTGATAACTGTGGGATGATGGATGATATATATCAGCCTTTTAAGACTAATTGCGACTATAATTTAGATCATGAACCTTGTACACCTCAGCCAGACTGTTCTCTCTGTGTGTTCTCTGTGCGTGCACATGTACAGGAATACAGTAGCTTGTCCTTACCTGTAGCTTCACCTTCCATGGTCAGTTACCCAGTGCCAACCAAAGTCTGAGACTATTAAGTAGGAAATCCCAAAACTAAATAATAATCTGTAAATCACATGTTGTTGTAGGTAATCTAATGAGTTCCTCTGCTGCCAGCTCACTTTTTCCTGACCTGCATGTGAAATGTACCCTGTCTGTGTGCTGTGCATGCGGCTTGTTCATTGGTCATTTACTGGCCATTCTGATAATTGTCAATTGAGGTATACTAGTACTGATATTCAGTTAACCCTTAATTTACTTAAAGGCTCCAATACGCAGAGTGGAATGCTGTCATTTTCTTATAAGAAATTATCCATGGTCTACTTTGTTATTAGTGTTATTGTTCCCCCCCATTAGCTTCAGCACAGACGTTGAACTCTATCTGGCTTGTAATGTTCTACCATGTTATTTTTCTTACTAGACAGTGATATCGGAAAGCTGTTATCATGCTTCAAAATGTCTGATAAGCAAACGGAGTGGATAGAAAACTGCCGAAGACAGTTTTGTAAAACGATGAAGTCCAAGCCTGATGCAGTCAGTGGAGGTGGTGAGTGTGGTGTTTTCTACTGGGATATTCCTGCATAAAATTATTTTAACAGAAGCTGTGACTTCAGAAGATTCCTATCTGTGCATGCAGGTAACACGATGCTAATTGGAAAAGTCCATTGCCCAACCCGCCCCCAAAGGGCTTGTAATTCCTAGAGAACCAAAGGCCAAAGAACTCCTAAGCCTTTTCACGGACCGAAGTGTCTGTACATGTGGCAAGCAGCTCTGCGGTTCCCCTGCCTTTCCTGGGGTTACAGTTTACCTGGCTTCAATGGTCTCCACTTCCATATACCATGTTGCTGTGTCTTTGTAGAAGTCTTACCAGTTTACGAGTGACTTAAATATCTTAAATCATCGCCAGGCATCCACCAAACCAACTGAATGATTCCTAAGGAAGCTCTGTCTTAAGGGAGCATCTCCAGTTTAAACTTATGAAGCAAGTTTAACGTAAATTATTTGCATGTGCTTTTGTTTCCTGAAGCTATAACTTTGATCTGATGATGTTATAAGCTAAATTTCCTAAAAGTTGTCATTTAGGAGTGATTTCATTTCATCAGCCATACTTAGAAGTTTTCATATTTGTTATAAAATTAAAATCAGGAATTTAAAAATTAAATTTACACTTTGCTAGAAAATGGTATTTTTAGAGAATAATAAAATATTTATGTGGCAACAAAATCACAAATTATTCTCCACAGTATAAGTATAAATGAGCAGTTAAACTATGGTTAGTCTCAAGATGTATCTTTGGTCAGTGGTGGTGCATGCTTTTAATTCCAGCACTCAAGAGGCAGAGGCAGGTGCATCTCTGTGAGTTCAAGGCCAGCCTGGTCTACAGATCAAGTTCCAGGACAGCTAGGGCTGTTACACAGAGGAATCTTGTCTCAAAAACCAAAACCAAAACCAAAACCAAACCAAACAAACAAACAAACCAAAAACAAAACCCAAATAACTATTAAGATATATGTATTTATAAAATAACTATTAAAATACATATATATACACACATATAGTCTTAGGGTTTCTGTTGCTGTGAAGAGACACCATGACCATGGCTACTCTTATAAAAGCAAACATTTAACTGTGGCTTGCTTACGGGTTCAGAGGTTTAGTTAATTGTCAAAATAGTGGGAAGCATGGTGGCTTACAGGCAGACATGGTTCTGGAGAAGGAACTGAAAGTTGTACATCTGGATCCATACCACAGGTGGCAGGAAGAGAGAGTGAGCCATTAGGCCTGGCTTGAGCTTCTGAAACCTCAAAACCCACCCCCAGTGACACACTTGTATATGTATGGTACCTGGAATGAAAATGTGTGTGTGTGTGTGTGTGTGTGTGTGTGTGTGTGTGTGTATACACACACATATATATTCACATATATATTCACACACACACACATATGAATGAATGGTTTGAATGAATATATATGTGTTTATAATTTGCTCTTGATTGTATAATAGATAATATTTAAAATAGGCTTTCTCAGTGGGTTTTGTACGTGCCCCCAAAATACATAGCAAATTAGGAGAGGAGTGGCTTGGAATGAATTTCAATACATCCCCCAATGCAGTTTTAAGAGTGTCTGTCTCTCAGGAAAACAAGAGAAATGTCACCTGTCTAGCCATCACCTTTTGAGATGGGACCGATAAACTGAACAGATAAGAGTTCTCTTTGGCATCTAGGGCACTGTCCCCATCTTCTTCCTCAGTCATTCATTGCTTGTTGTTACTGTGTCCACCAGGTCACTGGGAGCTACTTCCAATCGTAGATCCATTCTTCTCTGCCTGATGCTTAGTTGCTTACACAAGACTCATTTATACTCCACAGAATCTTTATTGTGTAGTCTATATTTTATCAATGATGAAACTGAAATGCATAATTTTAGGAAGCAGCCTAGTTTTCAGCAGAAGAGCTAAGAGGAGAATCCAGGCAACCTGTTGTCAAAATCCTGGTGTCACTTTACCATAATAAAGGAGACATATCACCTTTTCACACCTAACATTTTTCTTATCAGAGACAATATTTATCAGCTAGACATAGACAAGCAAAACGTTGCCTGAATACTAAGTTACGTTGCCTCTAGGATCTCATCGCACACTTGTTCCCAGTCTTATGTCAACCCGCTCGGCTTGAGTCCTGAACCCCGACTTTTGGTAGTGAGGAACTGAAAACAGATACACACAGACATGCCGGGTGTGGTTCTGCTCTCTCCACAACCAGGAACCTCAGTGTGTTTATTAGGACACCACAGTGGGAGGGGCCAGCTATTCTGGGTAGGAAGTCTCTGCAGGGGAGCCCTGTCAAGCTCTAAACACCCAGGAAGAGAAAGCTGCAGTTGCCACTCTCTTCACAGGGTGGTCGCTTGTATCTAACACTCACACTGGGCCCCCTGAAGGAAGTCTTGCCACCCATGTGATAACAGCTTTGCCAATTTCCGTGGATCAGAGGCCTTGGAGTCCTCAACATGGCTGTGCCTGTGTCAACAATACATGTTCACTCAGGACTTCCCTCACAAAAGTTTTCCTCCACTCCCTAGAAGATTTAAAGCTTTATAAATTACCCTTTGTACATTTAACTATTCTGAGTTTTTCTTTAAGATACTTATATAGTGCTTCGTAATACACAATAGTCTACCCATTTGTTAACATGTTCATAATTATGAGAGAATGAATTAGTTTAAAATTTCTATATGAATAAAAATGTCCAAATAAAAAAAGGGAAAGACAAAAGGAAATGTAATTAGCAATTTGAGTACTTGCTTGTTGACTGAATCATTCCCCACAATGGGCAGATGCTGCCTTTTTTGGTAATGGTGAAGGAGTGGAGAAGAATCTATTAATAAAGAGTATTCAGGAATTTAATTAAACCTGATCATCTTCACAATGATTAAAGGAGAAAATTTTCCAGTTTTTTAGATGTGCGGTCCTTGTATTTGTGGGTTTCCTTCCAGACATTAAGCTTATGAGAAGATCAAGGAAGCCTATGGGGATGGACAACTGCGTGTTTCTGCACTCACAGCCCCTAGTTGAAGTGATGGCTCACATGACCCAGAATCTCTACTCAGTGTTTAAAAAATAGAGAGAGCTCAGAGTCTTCCCATCCTCAGCTTTACTTTTGGTTTGAATCTCCTTTCCACCCACATAACAACAATTTTCCAGACAGTTTGTTTGTTTTAACAACTTAAGGTAGCAGTAACTACTTGTACTCTTCTCCATTAGCATTACCACTCCAGCGCCAGAAGAAAACACAGGGGGGCGCTCTACCTCACTGGTTAAATTTCAAATGTGGCGCTGGGTACTAGACTTTCATTCATTAGGATACAAATCATTCCAGAATTCCCCTCCCCCCCTTTTTTTCCTATTTCATTGTCAGAAGAGTCTCATTAAATCAACTGACTCATGGTTTTCTTCTGGCTTGCTGCTTAGTGTCTGTCCATGGTGAGCAATCCAGTTCCACATCAACCCCAGATGTGGTACTCCTAACATTTTGCATCTGAAATTCTAGAGTCAGCTCTCCTCTAAAGCACCATTTTCCTCATTATTTTCTAATCAATATCTCCTATTAATCTTTTCTTAGTGATCTAATAGTTATACAATTTAATATCTGCCCTACATATGTTTTTTCTATTTTTCATTGACATTGATTGATGACTTAGTTCATAACTAAAATTCCTGTGTGCGCTTACTACACTTTGAGGTTGTCACTGCAAAATACATACAATGTATTTAATAGTCAATATTAGAAACTTTGGTTGTTCATAGTAACCACACATACATATATGTTCATATTATATATTTATATGTAAATATATACACACATATATATTTAAATCTCAAAGTCTTGAGTTTTCATAACTTAGATCCTAAGAACTTGTTATGTAAGATACTACCTTAACTAAAGTACTTCTTATTTAGCAACTGGATCAGTGTTATTTAATACATGATTTTGGACAGGATATTGCTATGTAATGTAGACTAACCCCAAACTCTAAAATGTTGTCCCTGAGCCTCGAAAGTTCTGGGATTATAGCTATACTGGCTTTCTAATTATTTTAAACAAAATAAAGGCACAAAATTCTTTTACAATTTTATTATTCAATCATTATTTCTATATTTTAAAAAATTATATTGCATTCCTGTAAGTTTGTGTATGTATGTATGTGTGCATGCGTGTGTGCATACAAGAGAATGGGAAGAATAGAATATGCGGGAAACATAACATACATGTGGAAGTGAGGAGAACTTGTGGGAGTCAGTTCTCTCCTTGTATCATATAGGTCCTGAGGATTGAATTCTGGTTGTTAGGTTTGGCCTGCAAGTGCCTTTTCTGATGAGATTTCAGGGCTGCAGGAATGTCTCAGTGATAGAGCACTTGCTTAGCATGTAGAGTGCGCTGTGCTTAATTCTTAGTCTTTCCCTAAAAACAGTTTCCAAGAAGGTAACAATGAAAGAAGAAAAACGTACAGCAGACTAATTTATCTGAATACAGAAATAGCAGTAACCTTTGAAGGACCTACATAGTAAAACTGTGGAAAGAGGTTCTTCCAAAGTGAGCCACACTTTTGGAAGATGGGTCAGATGTTTTTTTTTTTTTTTCCGTTTCTGTCCTGGGGTGTGCAGGTAAGAACCTGTGGCATCCCACATACAGCAAACAAAATAACTCTAGAAATCAGAGGGCAAGCTGTGTGCTTAGGATCTGAGGAAGTAAATTTTCTGTGTTTTCTTTTGACTCTTGGATTTTTTTTGCCTGGTTGATTAAGAATGACAGCAGATGCAGGAAAATAGAGGGACCAATAAACCTCTGCTTCCTCCACAAGAAAGTTACTGTCTTGTCCCATGGAAATAGTATGGGGAATGGTTCTGAGCCAGGCTCAATATTTATGTCCTGAAAGATCGTCTGGGACAACAAAGCATTTGAAAAAAAATTGTTAAACCTGAGAATCATGAAGAGAAAAGACCAAATGCCTTATTGTAAAACGAAAACAAACTGTGTTTTGGGGGTGCACCCAGGACTGACCAGCTGGCTGTCTTACCCTAAATCAGGATTTGAGAGAGTAGTCCCTGCTGGCCTCTTGAAGTCCCCTTTACAGGAGAGATAAGGTGTTCCCAGGGGCGAGAGAGTGGGCTGTTACACATTGTTAGAAAGACACAATGAAAAGGGAGGAACAAGGGTAAGGATGTACATCATGTGAGTGGGGTTGCAAGCAGTTTACATCAGAGCTAAGACTCAGGAACTTCTTAATTATAAATAGAGACCTTGCCGGGTGGTGGTGGTGCATGCCTTTAATCCCAGCACTTGGGAGGCAGAGCTACGCGAATCTTTTTGAGTTTGAGTCCAGCCTGGTCTACAAAGTAAGATCCAAGACAGGCTCCAAAGCTACACAGAGAAACCATGTCTCAAAAAACAAAACAAAACAAACAAACAAACAAACAAACAAACAAAAAAACCAAATAGAGACCTTAACTTGAAAGGACTTAACACAGGATAAACAGGAACTTATTCTTAATTGTCTCAACTGCAAACAGAATCCTTAACCCGCAAGGTCTCTTTTTGCTGATTTGGTCTCTCATTAACTTGCAAGGTTCCTGTTTGGGTCTCACAGAAATGATGACTGGAAACTTACTAACTTATTAAGAGAGCTTGATCTTAAAAGATCTAAGAAGACCCTAAATGGAGAAATGCAGGGAACCCCAACTCAAACATGATGACGTCAGACTTTCAAAAGCAAGACAAGAGAGTCTTGGAAGCCAAGAGTCCGTGCCTTTCCTGCTAGGGATAAGCAGTGCAGAAGAGAGTGGCCCTCTCAGGACAGATGGAGGTCAACTGGAGGTGGAACATTAGTCAACACACTGAAATTGCCCTCAGACACGAAGAGAGATAGAGATGTTCTCATCGAAGGAAGGCCACCCTACAGCATGGCTAAAGGTTGTTCTCTTCCTTCTTGCTCTCTCTCCTAGTCATGAATCTGTAATTATACGAAATAGGAAAGACTTTTAAATGAAAGAATGGAGATGAACAACCTGAAAACACCGAGAATAACGGGATGGCTGTGCATGCAATAATTTGTATTAAAAACTAGATAGAGTTGCATTGTCTATGTTGTTACACAATTAGAAATCTGATTTTGTGGAGTAGAGACACGAGGAAAAAGAATACGTTCTTGAGTGTGCAAGGGTCTGAGGAACAAAGTATCTGGTCTTTACCTGCAGGTTAATAGGGAGAAAATTGAACTTTGATGTAGCTTTCATGTTCTGTGATGAGATAGTAGTCATGTAGTCATTTCTAAGTGTGTTTGAGCAGTGAGTCCAGAAGAGAGGGTTATGTTTGCACGCACTGTGTTTTTCTTGTTTCAGAACCAGTTGCTGTGGTGATGGAGACTTAGTTTGCTATAACTTTAAAAATATAAATTTATTTTTCACAGTTTTGAAAGCTGGGAAGACAGAGGTTGAGGTTCAGGCAGATTCCGTGACTGGTGTAGGCTTGTTGTCTGCTTCAGAGACCAAACACTCTCTGCCTCCTCTCATGATGGAAGGGGGCCATGCCGCTCCTTAAACCACTTTATAAGGGTGCTGGTCTCATTCATAAGGGTAGGGCTCTCCTGATTTGCTCACTTCCCAGATGTTTCATCTCTTTGAAAATATATTTTGTCTAATATTTGTATAATATATTTTGATCAAATCTACCTCCTATTTCCCCTCCTCTAAGTCCTTCCTATATTCCATCACTACTTTTTCCTCCCAATTTCTTATCTCCCTCCACCCCTACCCTGTCTCTCTCTTTCTCTTCCCTCCCCTTCTCCCTTTGTTTCCCCTTCTCCTGAAGAAAAATGAATGTCCTTCCTGCAGCTGTGACCAGTTGTCCATAACAGCCTTAGACTCAGTGGGGTGTAGCAGGCTTTCTTGTTGGACTATCTTTGGATTTTCAGCCTTTAAATAACAACCTGGAGACTTATTATTAAATATGAAAGCTTGGCCTTTAGCTTAGGCTTGTTTCCAACTAGCTTGTATTACTGAATTAGCCCATATTTTTTTAATCTACGTTCCGCTATGTGGCTTGGTTACTTCTCAGTAGACACATCAGATTTGCTCTGAGCCTGCTGGTGAAACCCCAGTGCCTAGCTTCCTCCTCCTCTTCCTCTTTCTCCCCAGAAATCCCACCTCTCCTCTCCTGCCCACCTATTGGCCATTCAGTACTTTATGAAACCAATTCAAAGGCTCCTGGGCAAAGACACATCTTCACGGTGTACAAAAAGATTATCCCACAACAGTGGTGGGTAATACAATCATATTGGGTGTAATTATAATATGAGAGTTTGGGAAAATTATTGACATTGTCGTACAATCAGAGTTGGGGTGGGGCAAGGTGAAAGGATAAGTGAAGCCAGCACATAGGTTCTCTTCAGTTTCTGCCTGCAGTTTTTTATCTATAGAGAACCCATGTGCCCTTTTAGGCCTGTAAATATAATCTTAGAGTCTTTTAACTATGTTCCGACCCCAGAGAACAGGCATAATTAAAGGTAGAAAGGCCATAATTATAATCCTTTATAGAAATTTCAGACCTGTCATTTAAGATTAATATACACTTTAGACGAAACAATATTCTGTAGTTTGATTTTAGGGCAATATTCTACAGTTAATTGTTTTTAACATTAAGAATTGCTTCTTGCACCCTATGTTTTAGAATCTTTCACCAATAAGCTAGGATGTTGGTGACCTTCGATACTTTTTTGGTTTGGGGAGATTTTGCTGGTATTTTGAGTATGTTGCCTCTAAAAACAAATACAAAAACCAAAATAAGATTTTTAAAATTGCCCCCTGGTATCTGGAAGATTAGAAAGCAGAATCTCCCATCTCACTTTGTTTCCATTGTAGAGAAATACAGGCTTGTGCTTCTCTCTAGATCTCCTTTGACCCACTCTGTCTCTGCTCAAGCCTCGTGTCAGTGGCAAATCTAATAACTCCAATATAAGTAAATATTGTGCTTTCTGATATGAGGTTCAAAGCAACATGCAGATTGATGTATGAGCCTGTATACAAAAACAGCAACAAAACCTTTGGTGTTTGAAGAGATCATGCTTTGTTTGAATAGAGAATTCACACCAGTAATTGCTTGGCAATATGCTTTGATTTGTCCCATTATTTCAAACATTATACTTAAATACATAGCACATAGCAAATATCGTTGTGCTCAAAGAAGATAATTACTTGTAATTGAAGGTTGAAATGGACATTTCCATTGAAAATGATGTTTTTGAACAATATTTGTTACTGTGTACCTTGCACTTTAGATCATTAGTCTTAACCATGAAATTAAGAATAATTATATGTGAACTTCGTTACATTGTCCTTCTACAAAATCTGTCTCAAAAGTTTATATACATAGATGTTAAAAGTTGTCACCCAGGGGCCTTATATGTGGATTTATAAAAGAAAGACCTTTGAAACAATTTTAGAAATATGATAGATTTATGCCTGTATTTGTAAATATGGAACCAGCCCAACCATTTGCAAACTGAAATCTGTATAGATAGGTATTTCTTAAGCCATGCCCATTGAATTTTCATGTTTTTAAAGACTTATTTCACTTTGAAATCATAATGAATAGAGTCAATGAATAAAAACATTTCATTTTCATCTCTAGCCATCAAAAATGTTATAGCTTGTGCTCTACGATTAGGGAAAACCACACCATTCCTTTTTTATTATATGGTTTTTACACGTTGAACACTAATTTTTCTTTGAAGAATTATATGCATAAAAACCTACTTGAATGTAAAGTAGGATCCATGTAGTTAATAAAGGTCATGGTTCACAGTCTAAGTAAGAGAAGGGCACAATTTCAAAGTGTGATTCAGATTACCTGTTTCATCATTAATCGGTCAGCTATTGTACAGATAGATTTCCTTAGAGAAACAAAACAAATTCCTCTGGGTTGCACACTAATTCTAATCCTCTGGGGCATCCATTTGTAGGGTATCTTCAAACTCTGCGATATTATCACACCAGCCTAGAAAGAAGTCATTTTGCCACTTCTAAGTCCGATAGTGCAGGCTTTGTTTGATCTGGCCCTTGATCAGATACCATCAGCTGCTAAGTAGGAAAGGCATAATATGTCACAGATTTGAAAGTGCCCTGAGCTATGCAGTAATCCTGGTCCTAGAGTTCAGTATTTGTTCTGTATGCAAATGACAAAATGCGATAACCTCATGAGTGCATTAAAAACATTTAACAAATTCTGAAGTAGTCGTTAGGTAATCTAAGTATGATGCATAATTCTTTTTTAGTTATATGTTGAATAAGTTCAAAGAGAAGTTATTAAAATTTAATTGAAATCAGAAACATTCTGAATATTAATAGAAGTCTGCATTTTGAATTGAACTCCTCAGAACCGTGGAGTTCAGATGACTTTTTTAAAATTCTTCTCTCACCCTGTAGCCTCTCCTCCCTCCACCCGACCTCAGGTGACTTTCACATGCTAGTCTGTGACTTAAAGATGCATTGTCACGCATTGTCCTCTCCTGACTTAAAATTCTAATTGCTCTTGTGCTCCTTCCAGCTTTAGGAGAACTACTTGAAAAATTTGTGCTTCATCTCACCGAAAATCCCTCTGAGTGCTACTTCCCTTCCGTGGAATATACAGGTATCTTCTTACATATTGTGATGTTTGCAAAATGTTCAGCCCGTCAGTAGGCACTATTTCATAGTGCCGTGTGTGTAGAGTGCCGATATGTGCAAGTTTCCCCATCTGAAAATTCTCTCACTTCACACCATGTGATGCTGTGACCGTCATTTATTTCTGGTCTCCAGCGGCAACGGTTTTCTTTGCTGCATTGCCCACTTTTCTGATTTTATCATATGCCCCTCTCTCGTCTCATCAGCTTGTAACTATCTCACTGTGTCTGTCTGCTTTCTGTTGTGCTGCTGTAAGAGTGGGAAAATTATAGCAAAAAAAATTGATTTCGACTCATTATTCTGCCCCAACATCAAAGAAATGTGACTGGTGATGGCTTCTTGTTTTTCTGTCCCTACATGACATCATCCAGTCAACATCAATCAGTGTGTGCATGTTCTTTCTCTCATCTAGTCCTCGTAGCCTTCTGAAGACCCCACCTTGAAAATGGCAAAGTCACATTAACTTTTTGCTTCTTTTAAAAAAATTATTATTTTTTTTATTTCATGTGTATGTGTTTTGCCTGCATGTATGTATGTATGTGGTGTGTGTCTGTGTGTCTGTGTGTGTCTCTGTCTGTCTAGTGCTGACAGAGACCAGACGGAGGCACCAGGTCCTCTGGAATTGGAGTTAAGGATGTGTATAAGCTACGATGTGAGTGCTGGGAACCAACCCGTGTCCTCTGCAAGAACAGGAAGAACTCTTAACCACTGAGCCATCTCTCCAGCTCCTCAGTTTCTCTTTAAAAATTATTACTCTAATTCTTTGAGAATTTCCTACAATGTATTTTGATCATATTCACTCCTTACTATTCCCAGGTAACCCTCCCTTTTTAATACATTGAGTCCAATTTGTGTTTCCCAAATACTCTTGGGTTGGGACCTGCCAAAGAGAATTGACCTGCAAGGATTCACACTCTTTTTTTTATTTTTTTTATTTTTTGGTTATTCAAGACAGGGTTTCTCTATGTAGCTTTTGCACCTTTCCTGGAACTCACTTGGTAGCCCAGGCTGGCCTCGAACTCACAGAGATCCACCTGCCTCTACCTCCTGAGTGCTGGGATTAAAGGCGTGTGCCACCACCGCCCAGCTGAGATTCACACTCTTAAAGAAAATTGACCCTTTGATTTTGAGCAGCTACCATACCAAATGGCTGTTTAGCTAAGGGTAGAACTTTATGCCTACTGCCCTCCCTCTGTGATGGGATTTTGTTTGCTTTGTGCTTGTACAGGTCTCGTGCATGCTATCCCAGTCTCTGAATTCATATGTGCGATTTCCCTGTTGTTCCTGGAAAGCACTATTTTCTTGTGGTCATCACTTACAAACTTTCTGCCTCCTCTAAGTTTCTGCTTCTTAAAGCTCTCACTAGGAATTAGTCTTCACATTTTGGTTCAGATAAGATTAAGCAATAGCATTTATCTACCTCATATAAATGAATGACTTTAACATTTACATCTTCTAGTCAGTATTTATTTATTTATTTATTTGTTTGTTTGTTTGTTTATTTATTTATTTTGTCAGCTTCATTCTCATAATTCTAGTTGCTAAATAGGAGCTTTAGCTGGTTGCCTGGCTACCATGACATTCTGTAACCTCAATGTGTCAGCAATAACTGCTTTGCACCTACTGACATATACTGTCTCTCTGTGTCCTGTCTTGGTAGGAGGTGCATCCAAGTGGGAAACGGAGAAGTCAGCACTGATATTTGCTGTCTAGTATTACTCCTATGTTCCTACTGTATCTTTACTGCATCTCAAATTTATTTTATTCTGTCTCTCATTCTTCCTCTTTTTGTTAATTAAAGCCAGCATTACCCCTTGCCTAGGGTATCAAAGACCCTTTGCATGCTTTTCACTTTTCAGTCTGGTTGTTTAACACATGCATTTTTGTTGTTTTGGGGTTGTGTTTTGTTTGAGACAGAGCTTCACAGCGCAGTGTAAGCTGCCCTTGCCCTTGCTGTCTTCCTGTCTCAGCTTCCGTAATATAGTCCTAAGACGTTTATGCCAGCACACCCAGCAAAAATGATACTCTCTCCACACAATAAGTGTGATCCTTGGCACACAAATCTGGATCTGTTCATTCCTCTACTCCTTCCCCTGACCATTGAGTAGAGTCTAAACTTCCTATGATACACATACTCTTACATCATCCCTTCCTCTTCATAACTCAGGTTCATTTCTTTATTGAATATCACTGTTAACACCACTGCCAACTTTCTCCTGTTCCAGATAACTGCATAACCATTTTTCAACAAGTACATATTTTATCAGTATATTAACACTTCTTTAGTTATTTGTTATGAATGTTTGTGTGGTTTGCATTTTATAAACTTACTATGGTTCCCACACTAGAAAAGACTGAAGGAGGAGAAGAGGGTAAAGCAGAGGGGTCCAGATGATAAATTAGGATGACTCATGTGAGGGTCCCAGTAGTGAAGGTAGGAAGAAGCATTTGGATTCTGAGTACATTGTGAATGTATGGCTAACAAGACCAAGTAATGTGTTGACTACAGAATGTGAGAGAAAGAAGGACTTTCTCCATTGTTCTGAGCTGCTGAGAGGGTGAACTGATTATGCAGTAAAATGAAGAAGATATTTCTTTCTTGAGCTGATAGCAGCCATGGGTGCCTCACAAGATCTGTACAAGATCAGACCAGTAAACATTGTAGCATGGAACAGGAAGGTGCTCATGAGCTTTCTTTTTAAAAGCTTTTGCTTTTTAGGTCTCACATTCCTTTTTACCTGTCAGGTATTACTTGAATATGTGTGTGTGTGTGTGTGTGTGTGTGTGTGTGTGTGTGTGTGTGTGTATCTATCTATCTTAGGGTTTCTGCTGGTATGATGAAATGACCAAAAGCAATTTCAGGTGGGAAGCTGAGGCAGGAACCCACACCAAGAAATAGCCTGGAGGCAGGAGCTGATGCAGAGGCCATGGAGGAGTGCTACTTACTGACTAGTACCCCATAGCTTTCTCAGCTTGCTTTCTTGTAACAGCCAGGACCACCAGCCCATGTGCTGGGCCCTCCCATATCATTAAGAAAACATCCTGCAGGTGTACCTACAGCCCTGGAAGCATTTCTCCTCCCTTAGGTGATTGTAGTTTGTGTCAAGTTGACATAAAACTGGCCAGCACAATAAGTGTCTCTATTCTCATGAATTTAATTCCTTCACAAGCCCAAAATTTAATTTCATACCAAGTCCAAATAGAGTGATATTTGTAAACACACAGACAATTCTGTAGTAGTTATTTACATTTAATGACAAACTGAGAAAAAAAAATAAAAAAGCTATAAGAAAATGAAAAGAGATCTGCAAAGATTAAGTCAGGTAGAGAGAACTGATGGCCACTGAGCTTCCATTCAGCTTAGATGTGTGCTGGGGTTCTTCATGCATCGCGTCATGTGACCCTCTAACAGCTCTGAAGTGGGAAAATCCTTAATGCTTAAAACAAGGAAACTGAGATATAAAGGAGAGAAATCATAAATTAAAAAGATTTTTGAAGATATGCATTGGAGAAAGAAATTATAATCTTTTGAATAAACCTTAAAACTTACCTGAGAACATAACAGGGTTTAGCCGTGATATCTGTACCAGGAAGTGAGTAGAAGATTCTGGACATGTGGACTACTGGGACTAGAGTGAACAAGATCTTCAGCCTGAAGGATACTGATCTTCACCTTCAGTAGTTCTTTATAGTACTTTGTTCTGCTGGGTCATATTTCCCACAGATAATATGAAAATAGTATGATTTTTTTTCTTATCAAAATACTTAACAAGATTGATTACTTAGTGTGCTTGTATTTATTTCATGTGTTACATTTCTGAATTGTGCTGAGTGAAATCTCAGATGTTGGATTCGTGGGGTGTATTTTGTAGTCAAATAAACCCTGAATGTGAGTTTAACTTATTTAAAGGGTTCAGCTGAACAGCTATCTACCAGAACTTTATAGTAAAGCCAAAAATAAAGTGGCTTCCTGGTGACTGATAGCTGGACATTTATCATTGTGATACAGTGCGTTAGGGCTGGTTTCCCTCAGAGCTGTTAAGTGCTCTCATCCTCATGTCCTTTCTAGATGGTAGAACAATGGTTGCTATTGTAAAATCGCCCTCTAATTACTGCAAGTTGGCAAGACCTGTGTTTTAATATAAAGGATGCTTCAAAACAAATCCTGGACCTATTCACTGCTTTTCTGTGTTCCTTAAAGTGAGAAATCGATTGTCTTTTTAAAAAGTGACAGCTTTCTAAGCCCCGAGGTAGCTGAAATTAGAACAACACAACTATCCATCTGTTCTCAGTTCCCTCAGGATCTCAGCTCACTATAAAATTTGCAAATCAGGAAAAATCAAATTAGTTTGGCTGTTTATCCCCTCAAAGAAAGAAGAATGGACAAACAGATAAGTTCTGCACACTTGCAGTCAGTGGTTCACCCGTACAGGTATCTTTGCAAACCTTAACAGATGTTCATTTCTTCTCAGCTCCAAACAAACAAAATATTTTTGTATTGTAATTGCTTCTTTGCAACGTTATGTTAAGTATACCTTACAAAGGAGTAGATTCATAAAAATCTCTTCTCCTGGGACTAGTTTATCTATAGACTGGAAAAATACCATTGTCTCCCTTTTGACTATTAAAATGTAACTTTAAAAATTATTTTTGTTTTATTTTATGGATACCGGTATTATGTGTATGTACTACCACATGCATTCCGGGTACTCAGAGGTCAGAAGAGGGCATGAGACAGTTGGGTGCTGCCATTTGGGTGATGAAAATCAAATCTAGGTCCTCTAGCAGAGCAACCAGTGCTCTTAACCTCCGAGCCATCTCTCCAGCCTCTAAAGTGTAACTTTTTTAAAGAATTCTTTTGTTCTTATTATTACATTTTTATGTGTATTGGTGTTTTGCCAGTATGTGTGTTTGTATGCATGCATGTGTACCATGTGTGCAGTGCCCACAGAGGCCAGGAGAAGACATTGGATCCCCTGTGACTGGAGTTGCAGATGATTTTGAGCAACCATATGGGTGCTGGAAATTGAATCCATGTCCTCTAGAACAACAGCCAATAATCTTGATTTCTGAGCTATTTCTCCAGCATCTAAAAAATAACTTTTACCTTGATATATGTATATACGTGTCTTTTATATTTTGTTTAAATTGTAGGCCAACACATTCTTTTTTTGCCTAAAATTTGTGGAATGTTTGCTACTTTCAAGGAGGTATATCATATGAAGCTATATTCAAAGAAAGCTCTATAGCACATGCCGAAATGGTGAAATAAATTGTAGCACAGAGTGAGGTGAGAACTAATGGAAACTCACATTTTTCAGGTATAGCTCCTCTCTTCCAGATGCAATGCTAGCCCCTTGAAAACTAACATTTGAAATGTGTTGTTGTCATTGAGAGGTTGTAAAAGCGACATGTGAACAGTTGAATTGGCCATTGGTGGTGACTGCTGTCTTGACAATGAGAGGAGGAAACATAGGTAGAGGTCTGGGAGTGTGCTGGCTGTGAGGCAGCAGAGCTGAAAGAAAAGGGTAGTTGTATAACCAAGACGTGGAAGCAGTAACACCTTTTCTCTCAAAAAGCTTGGACTAAATAAAGGTGCTTGTGGTAGCTTGGTCACCAGGTACTGAATTTATTGTGGGCTGTGCATTTTGAAAAATAAGCAGAAGAATCTGCAGCCTAGCTGGGAAGGAAGAAGAAAGCGAGGGCATGTTGTGAGCTGCTCTCTTTGGGTGGTGAGTTCTCAGACTTTAGGATATCTACAAATTTCTCTCACCTGCCAGTCCCACAGCCGCTCCAACCCGTCCAAGTAAACACAGAGACTTATATTGGTTACAAACTGTATGGCCGTGGCAGGCTTCTTGCTAACTTTTCTTACAGCTTAAATTAATCCATTTCCATTAATCTATACCTTGCCACATGGCTTCCATTAATCTATACCTTGCCACATGGCTCGTGGCTTACCGGCATCTTCACATGCTGTTGTTACTCATCGTGGCGGCTGGCAGTGTCTCTCTGACTCAGCCTTCCACTTCCCAGCTTTATTCTCCTCCTTGTCCCGCCTATACTTCCTGCCTAGCCAATGGCCAATCAGTGTTTTATTGACCAATCAGCAACACATTTGCCATACAGAACATCCCACAGCAAAAAGGGTAGTTGTATAACCAAGACGTGGAAGCAGTAACAC